>NW_020664483.1:24394028-24470735 GCF_002925995.2 Terrapene triunguis
GACTACATTTATTTCAGAAGCATTTTGGCTGTAGAGCAGTGTAATCCATTACAGAAGAAGATACTGTATCTGAAACACCATAATTCACAGGGTTCTTTAAATTTACAGAGAATCTGCTTCTACTCAGAAATCTGGCCATGTAGACGGAGCACTTGAAGAGCTAGTTATTTAACAAGGAGAATGCATTTTGAAATGGTTGGAAAAATAAGTTGGTGACACTTTTTTTTAAACGCTCTTACTTATCCAAAACCAATGCCAAATGTCAGGAGAATGAGGGAAGAATTTAATTGGTCAACCGGTTTTTTTGGTAAGATTTTGATACTTTTTCACACCATTTTACCAACCCTGATGCATATATCCTTTATCAATATATTCTGAAAAATAATACCTTTAGAGCTAGGGGATAATGCTGATCTTTTAATAGCATATGTCTTCAGGCACCTCTCAAACATATCATCCCAGAGTGCCACAATTCCATCTTTTCCACCTGTTACGAAACCCTGCACAAACACAGTTTGAAAAATATAGTTAAATTCCAATCTTCTACATTAAAATGTTAATTCATAAAAAGAGACATGTCCATATTGATCAAGTTACAGTACAACTTTTTCTTTGTTTGTTTTGCATAGGAGTCTCACCCAAAATCTGTGGTCAGATTATAATAATTATAATAATTACAGATGTCCTGCACACAGGTATTAAAGCAGCAGAGAGTTCCTTCCCTAGAGCCAGAGGTGAAAGTAAGCCGGTACGCCCCGGTACAGTGTACCGGCAAGAGCTGGTGCACTGTACCGGGGCGGCCCGGCTTCCCCAGGCGGCAATTTAAAGGGCCTGGGGCTCCCAGCAGTTGCTGGAGCCCCAGACCCTTTAAATTGCCTCCAGAGCCCTGCTGCTGGAGCCCTGGGGTAGCGGCAGAGGGCTCCAGGGGTTATTTAAAGGGCTGGGGCTCCCGCTGCCTCTACTGCCCTGAGCCCTTTAAATAGCCGCCGGAGCCCTGCCGCCGCTACCCCAGGGCTCCGGGGGCTATTTAAAGGGCTGGGGCAGTAGAAGCAGGTGAGTCCTGGGCCCTTTAAATAGCCCCCAGAGCCCTGGAGTAGCGGCGGGACTCCTGGGCCCTTTAAACCGCTGCTGGAGTCCCCGGCTGCCGCTGCTACCCCAGGGCTCTGGCAGCAGGGCTACAGGGGCTATTTAAAGGGCTGGGGCCGTAGAGGCACTGGGAGCCCCGGACCCTTTAAATAACCCCTGGAACCCCGCCGCTACCCCAGGGCTCCAGGGGCTATTTAAAGGGCCGGGGCGGTAGAAGCACTAATGACACTACAAGAAAGAAGAAATAGTTTTGTCAGTTATTCAAAGTATCTTGAAAACAATATCTTCCTTGGTTGTTGGAAGTTTTTCTTGTCTGTGTGATATTCTAATGAAAAAGGCATTAGTGCTATCCCAATGCATGAACAGCTTCATCATAAAAATAGGATTTGTGGTGGTGATAGGGTATTAAAAATATTCTTTGTTATGCTGCGTGCCTCCAAAGACATGGAAATGAAACAAATGTGTACACAGTGAATGTATATTTTAGAGTTACAGTATTTTGGCTCATCTTAAAAAGTTATTGACCATAGGTCAATACATTAAATGTTAGCAAAGGAGCATATCACCACAAAACATTGCAGCTCATTATCGTCAATTACATTTTGTGTTTTTAGCCACATTCCATTTTACCTACTGAAATCTGTTCGGCTGATACAGAAGCCATGTTTTTAAAGCACATCCATTGTTTTCACTAACAAAACACAATGTACTGATGTACTTCTGTACAAAACTACAAGTGTCTTTTTTAGTATATACCCTCCCTCCCTATGCACTTTCAAAATCCTCAATTGTTATGAAAATAATGAACAGAAAACAGACTATATAAGATGATGAATACCTTATCCAATGCATGCATAGCAAATACTGGTCCATCATGGGCTTTCACTGTCTTAAGCAACCGAATATCTTTCCAGATGTAAATGTCTCCAGTAGCAGCTCCAGAGAAAACCAGATCTTCTATTCGCCCATAAGAAATACTCATCATAGTTTCCAGTTTCCCAATATTTCCAAAGGTCCCTCGTTTGGATGTAAAACCTCCTCCTGTAATGTGAACAACATTAAGTCTCACTACATTTTCAGTTTGTATTCTCAGTGCTCCGAAGGACAAAAATTTGCTGTGAATGTGGAATACCAAGCTGGCAATAGTAATGTTGGGATTTCAATGCACAGCAAGACAGTAGAATTTGGGAAATTCATGTAGAGCTACTATACCCCCCACCCACCCCCAACGCTGTGCAGAATTTTCTTCTACGGGTGATTATTTCAAGCTGCTGATGAATCTTGGGGACAGATCAGGCGGAGAAAGTAGGGGCCTGGTTGGTGAATCAATTGCTCCACAAATCCACCTGCCAAATCTCCTTTTCCCCTGTGGTCGTGGGCACAGTAATGCAGAAGCTATGTATAGTATGAAGGTTGTAGAAGTGGGCATGGAGCAGTTCTGCAGACTGAGTGGGAGGATTCTGTCCTCACTTGACTGCCAGAGATCCATACTGTGCCATATTGTGCTAAAACCATTTGCTTGGTACAGAGGTCACAGCTTGGGCCTAAGAGCACAAAGAATGAAAGATCCTAGACAAAAATATAAGTACAATATGTACGAGGATAATAAGGAAATCATATAGAATTTGATTAATTTGCTTCAGCTTACACATATAGGCTCAGATTCAGATACTCTTACCATGAGGAGTGGCTTATTCCACAATAAGTCTCATTAATTCCAATGAGTCTATCCATGGAAAAAGGTGCTATTTAATGTGAATATATATACCAGACTTTGTCCAGTAATACTGCATGTGCTTTTATTTTATTACAGTAATACAAAATATAATAAAATCTTGTCTTCTTTAATCTGTTGGTACCTGAGCCATTTTGGTGTTATAAACCAGCATGGCGTCTTGTAAACTATGTCATTCTGAGTTAGCTTCAGTTCTAGTTTTAACTACCCCTGTACTGCCTGTCTTTATTGATCTTAACATAGCCAAGGTTTAATCCAAAATTACTTTACACAGTACTTCATGAATATGAGAGTAATAGTCCTGGAGAGCAGGTCAGCCAAAATCCTTACTCAAAAATCAAGTCTACGTGTTTGCTCTCTCTCCTATCTTTGATAGGACAGTCAAGAAGAATGGTCACTCCCAGTCTGCAAGACTTGCTTAATAGTTTGCAGAGTGTAACAAATGTTCTTAACTGAATGTAAGCTGGTAAAAATCCTGTGTGTGTGTCATACACAGGCATGATACTGTATTACTATGAAACAATATCATGACATGGCGATAGAAATTTTTTTGCCCGTAGGATAAATGTAAACCATCACAACTTATGCAAAATAATTGGTCTCCATTTTTTTCCCAGGCAGTAGGTGTTTTGAGGCCACTCACAAACCCAGCTGTTCAGTCTGGCAACTTGAGTCTAGGCTGCTATGTCTTTCTGATGACTAAAGAAAATTCTATCTGGAAAACATGAGGATTACAGAAGTGTTACGACGGTAGCTGGAATTCAAACACTACCATTTTTAGCAGTCCAGCTTGAGGTCATTAAGGCTCATAACTACCAGCTGGCTTCCCTATGGGAAAGGTCACACCTCTTGTCTCTACATTTGGCCAAGTGGCTCAGCCAAGTCACAGGAATGCATCTTTTCTGAGAGCCAAAGAGGCATGCTCAGTGGACTCTCTTTAGCATTATGATTAGAGTTAATACAGCTATTAGTTGGAGATGGCTTCCAAAGAGAAGGGCAAGAACATGGTGTCATTTGCAGATCCAGAAGTAGATTCTGCAGTTCTACTGTATTTTGATTACTAGAAACTTCAGATAGACTGAGACTCCTGATACACAAATGCATTAAAATATTAACCCAGTACAGTACCTGCTTGTTGCCAAAATTTGATATGTTTCATCCCAACTGTGACTAGTTTGTCTACATGATGTGGGTTACACTTCACTACAAATATTTTATCTTTATGGCCCCTGCAATAAACAAACACATGATAAAAATGACTGAACATATTTAAATAAATAATTTTATACATTTTTGAATGTTTTACAATTTTCTACAAACTAACTGCAAACAATTAACATTTTGGATAAAAAGATTACTTACCCATACAGTACCTCATGTTCTTTGAGATGTGTAGTTTGTATATATATTCCACAGCTGGTGAATGCACATTTAGTGTGCATGCATCAGAGAATTTTCTAGTCAGCAGTATTCATTGGGATGGCGCATACAACCTTCCTCTCCTCATGCATTCCAGCAAAGTTGAAGTCACCCCACCACACCTAGTTCCTTCGCTACTGGGAAAGCCCATGACATCAGACTGGTGGAGACATCCATAAGATGCCTTTCAGTAACCTCTTTGTCATAGGTGGAAGAAGACTGAGGATTGGTCAGTTGGTGGGTGGATAGTTGAAACAGCTGCCAGATGAACCTGCAGCAAGCTTTGCAAGAGCCCAGAGTGCTTCAGGTCCCACAGGTACTGTTGCAGGGTGGTCTATCCAATCAGCAGGCCTCATAATTAGGCCCTGCTGCTTTAGCATCTCTTTCAGTTCAATGTGTTAGGGACCCCTGAACAGGATTCAGCTTGGTCAGTTTTCTTAAGAACATAAGAACAGCCACACTGGGTCAGACCAATGGTCCATTTAGCCCAGTATCCTGTCTTCTGAGAGTGGCGAATGCCAGGTGCTTCAGAGGGAGTGAACAGAACAGGTAATAATCAAGTGATCCATCTCCTGTTGCCCATTCCCAGCATCTGGCTAACAGAGGATAGGGACACTTCAGAGCATGGTTTTTCTCCCTGCACATCCTAGCTAATAGCCATTGATGAACCTATCTTCGCATGAACTTATCTAGTTCTTTTTTGAACCGTTATAGTCTTGGCCTTCAGAATATCCTCTGGCAAAGAGTTCCACAGGTTGACTGTGCGCTGTGTGAATAAATAGTTTCTTTTGCTTGTTTTAAACCTGATGACCCCTAGTTCTTGTGTTATGAGAAGGAGAAAATAACACTTCCTTATTTACTTTCTCCACATCAGTCATGATTTTATAGACTTCTATCCCCCCCTTAGTCGTCTCTTTTGCAAGCTGAAAAGTCTCCTCATATGGAAGCTGTTCCATACCTCTAATCATTTTTGTTGCCCTTTTCTGTACCTTTTCCAATTTCAATATTTTTTTTTTTTGAGATGGGACAACCAGACCTGCACGCAGTATTCAAGATATGGGCGTACCATGGATTTATAGAGAGGCGATATATTTTCTCTTTCTTATTGGTAGCTCCCTAGTCCTGCCCATCCCAGGGCTAGATGTAGGGGAATCTGATCTGGATAAGAGAACCCGGGCGCTGGTCCTGGCCCATGGACCTGAAAGTGTGACAGTGAGGGCTAGCCTACCCTTCTGTTCACCTTCCCCACGGCCACTTATCTAACCCACCCAATGCCTCAGTTTGTGTGTAGCTGCTGTTTGATTATAGTCCTTCGTTACAAACCTCCAGAGTCTCGGGGCTGATGCATGCAACCCTCTGGTGCCCTGCACATGGTCTTGCTATCTCTGGGTGATGTGGCTGAGAGGTAGACCCCCCAATTAGCTTTCTTTTCAAAGACCTCTGCCTGAGTCTCGAGGGCACAGGTTGCCTTATACTAGAGAACAGTGGCTGCTGCTGATAAAGTTGGGGCCTGAAATGCTTTCTCTAAGGTAGCCCTAAAAGCCTTGAGGGATCTCTGCCTCATCATCTTCTCAAGGAAGACTGAGCAGACCCTAAATAGCAAGTCCTTAGGTGGTGCATCGTAATCATTGTTGCCATTGCTCTGAAGGCCATGCCTTCTGCATCCAAGGCTGCCTGCAGTGTGCTTCTGGCCACCATATGTCCTTCCACAAGGATACTCTGGAAATCGACCCTGCAATCTTGTGGCAGCCTGTCAATAAACCTCTGTAAAATGCACCAGTTGATGTAGTTGTAGTCTGCCAAGATCACCTCGTAGTTCGAGATCTTCATTTGGAGGCTCAAAGTAGAGTAGGATTTTCAGCCCAGCAGGTCAAGGTACTTTGCTCCTTGCCTTTAGGATTCTATTTCTGGTGTCCCTGACGGGTTCTCTCATTGGCCACCATTACCACCAGGGAGCCTGGTTACAGGCACAAATAGAACTGTTTATATCCGGTTGCTGGGACTTGGTATCATCTATCTGCTCATTTTGATATTGGTGCCAATGAAGCTGGTGTCTGCCAATAGCCCCTCATTGATTGGAATTGCTATGCATCCTGGTCCCAACGAGTGTAGGATATCAAAGAGCTTGTGTGGCAAGTCTCATACCTCCTCAGTAGCTATCTCCAAGGCCACTACTACCCACCTCATGAGGTCTTGGAACATCTTGTAGTCCTGGGGAGTAGTAACCAATGCCAATGCTAGGGCATCATCTAGAGATGATGAGGTCAAGGCTAGTATCATGCCCTTCACCCTAGATATGCTGTACTGGAGCCACCCATTCCTGGCTCTGGTCTTGGGGAAACACAGGGAACGAAGACAGCCTCTGGTGCGTGGGGACAGTTTGAGCCTTGAATGTGCCAGAGAGGCTGGGCCCAGGTACTACTCTGGTCCCAAAGGGGCCTACATGTGCCACATGTCACAATCACATAGGTCGGGAGCCACAGTGTTTAATACCAGTGGTCCTGATACAGTGATAGATTGGTACTGTGCGCCACCCTCTGCCATAAGTATATACCTCTCAGCACCCTGGGCAACATCGAAACTGTCAATTGGACAGGGATGGCTGTTGGCTCTCCAGCAAATTATAATACAAAAGGGCATAGTCCTCCAGGAAGGGTGGTGCTCACCTGGTGGACAGAGAGAGAACCTGACTAGAAGGTGGAAACCTTCAAGTCACTGGGTCCAGAAATCTGGACTGTGGGGCTCCAGTTTCTGCTAGGCCGTCAGCCCTGGTGATGCAGCCTGAAGTGGTGGAGCACTTACAGATCAGTGCAACAGTGATGACACAGGTACTTGTGCCTAAAACAAGAGCATGGTCCTTACCGGAGACATGCTTCTACCACACTAGCCAATGATCGTTCCGACTGTCTTGGTACCAAGGAGGCTAATGTATGGCTGTCTGTCATAGCCAATGATAATGTCACAGCATCTCATGTGTTCTCTTGTGACTGTATAGTTCCATCTGCAAGGAGCAAGGTCGTGAACAGATATCACATAGGAATGTGTAGGCTCCCACTGAAGACTTGACATGATGCTTGGCCCTTTTTTCAATCAGTTTTTCATGGCTGTCTTTCTCAAAGTGTTTACAACCTGTATTGATAGTTGCTCTTCATTCTGGTCCGTCCTTGCCTGTGTCTTAAAAGGTATCAATATTTATGCTACATGAGTTGAGCTTCTGCTTAGGGGTGTGTAGCGGGGTGGCTACCCCGCTCCTGCCTGAGGGGTTTAAAACAGCCCTGGCAGAGGGCTGGGGCAAAGGGAAAAGCTACTGGGCTGATTGGGGAAGTAGCCACAGCTGGGCCACGCCCCAATCAGGCCCCAGCTGGCCCTATATAAGAGGCTGGGAGCCAGGTACTCTGCAGTCACTCTCTGCATTCAGAGAGAGAAGGGCCTGGCTGCAGGGAGCTAGACAGGGTACCTGAGTGGAGCAGGGCTGGGGAAAGGCTGAGGAGCTGGGGAGCTCCAGCCTGGATAGCCCCAGGCTGCGGCCTAGCGGAAGGCCAAGGAGTACTGGGGGTTGCAGAGGGCAGCCCAGGGCTAGGCCAAGGCAGCAGGTCCAAACCCTCCTTGCCAGTGATGAGTGGCCTATACTGCAGTCTGCCCCAGGGAGTGGGGTCTAGTTGGTGACTGGCAGTAGCCTAGTCCTGAGGCAAGGTGGGGATAGTGGGTGGGGGTTCCCCAGGGAGGGGAGACCCAGATCTGTGGGGTACTACCAGGAGGCAGCACCCAGAGCAAAGGGCACCGGGGTCCTGGGAGGGACACGGGAGCCGAGAAGGAGAGAACGAGTCGGATCACCGGCCTGCAGAGGGCGTTCCAGAGGCTGGTGAGCTAATTCCCTGGACGACCAGCAGGAGGCGCTGCAGGGGTGAGTCCAGACCCTCTTACAGGGTGTCTTTGAAGCATTTATGTTGACCACCTTTCATGCATTCTCCAAGTTTCAGCTCATCATAGGGGACTTTTTTGGGGAGTCTATCATCAACCATTCTGGTACCATAACCTATCCATTTAAGCTGAGTTTTGATCATCTTTACCTCAATGCTGGTTATTTTTGCTCTTTCAAGGATGGATATCTTGTCAGCAGACCTTCAAGATAGAGCAAAGATAGCGCATATGACATTTTTCAAGTTGCTTGATGTGTCTGCAGTAAGCTTTCCACATTTCACACCTTTATAAAAGAGATGCTATCACTGCTGCATTGTATATCATCAGTTTTGTTGACAGTTTGATGGTATGCTAGTTGAGTATCCTATAGTGAAGTCTTCTGAAAGCCTGGCTTGCCTTTTGTATTCTGTGTGATATTTCTTGATCCAGGAACCATCCCTTGAGATTGTACTGCCAAGGTATATAAAGTAATTGACTTTCTTCAGATTTGTACGATTAATGGTGGTGTTTAACTCAGTGGTAATGGTTGATGGAGCTGGCTAAAGAGGACTTCAGAGTTTTCCAGCATGATGATGAGTTGAAACTGTTTAGTTGCCTCTGAGAACCTGCAGGTTAATACAGACATGACAGTGTTGGATAGGGCCTCTATTGCAGCCAAGTGTATTTGGTGGGTACCTGCTCCAGTGCTCAGGGAACTTTTCCTAAATTTTGAGGCACCCTTAATATTCAACAGCTTGGTAGCCTTATACAGCCTTGAAAACAGATCAGGGGAGGTGATCTTTGCTTCTTCTCCTTTGAAGAGTTTGATCAGTCTCTGTGCTTCCCAGATAAGGAAGCCACAGGTCTGACTGACCCCGCAGCTAGTTTAGAAGTCAATGCCATGGCACATTTTGATGACCTCCAGTCCCTCAAAGACCCAGATGCCTAGAACCCATGGTCAGAGTCCAGCCTCATCACCTGCTGCATGATGAAAGCTTTAGATGTGCTTCTCTCAAGCGGTGGGTCAGCTTTGAGAAGGACTTGCAGATTTCACAGTGTTCCAGGGCATGTCTCTTGACGAAGCAGAACAGATACCTTGTGTGTCCATCATTCAGAGGCATAACTGCCTCACAGAATGGAAAGTTCTTAAAGCCTAGGGACTTGTTGCGGTCAGCCATGGTGGCCAGTACCACTGGTAACTGCAGGAAAGGGAACCCCTCTCCCCACAGGGTCCCATAGGCCTACCTAACTAAACCAACACTGCTAACTAACTACAATGCTGAAGTGGAGGTAAAATCCAAAGACAGTTGCTTTGACATGTACCACAGGTGGTAGAAGGAACTTGCATGTGGTGAGGCAGCTCTGGAAGAAAGGAGGGATGCATGCACTGCCCTATTGGATACTGTTGATTGGAAAGTTCTCTGATGCATATACAATGGACATGCACTCTCAACTGTGGAATATGTATACAGGCTAGTGCTCGAGGAACTAATAACATTAACTCTGAGAAACTAAACAGACACTAGTAGTGGATTCATATGTATTTTGGGCCCTGTACCAGCCCAAGGACTAGAAAAGGCTATGGAACTGTTGTGTGCCCTACTACAGGTTGGGGTTGGTTTCTGTGATCCCTGACCCAAGCTCAATTCTCCCACCGTCTGTATTTTCTCAGGCTTTGTGTGTGTGCCAATGTTACAGAAAAGAGTGAGGGAAGAGGGGTAGAGAAAGAGAGCACATGCAAAAGGAGGATTAATTTTGCCCTCTATGTGTATATTTTTCAAAATAATTGCTTCCATGCTCTTTTTCAAAAATGCAAATTTATAAAACAGACCATCTCTTACAGGAAGCTGTATAACCACAAACTAGTGTATGCTCTTGATGGAGAAAAACTATCAATAAGGATATGGAATAAAATTTTTTTAAAAACCACCTAAGTCATTTAAACATTTTTTAAATATAGTTAAAAGAATTGAATTGCAAACTGTAGTGCAGTGGACAGAACACTCAACTGGGAATTAGGAGGACACTGACTAGCTCCATGACTTTGGGCAAATCACTTCACTTCTCTATGCCTCTGTTTTCCCTCCCATGCTTAGTCTGTCTTGTCTAGAGTCATAACTCTTCGAGCTAGAAGAGATCATTATGATAATCTAGTCTGACCTCCTCCATAATACAAGCCAAAGAATGTCACCCAATAATTTCTGCATCAAATCCACAATGTGTTTGAACTACATACAGCTTGTCTTTCAGAAAGATATCCAGTCTTGACTTAAAATCTGTAAGTGACTGAGAATCCTTCACATCCCTGAGTAAGTTGTGCCAATGGTTAATTAACCTCGCTTTAAAAAGTTGGCACCTCAGTAATCTGAATTTGGCTAGCTTTAACTTCCCATCATTGGATCTCATTATGCATTTTTCTGCCAGAATGAGGGTTGGCAGAATGAAGCTGTAACAGGGTTGCTTGCCTTTGGGCTGAGGAGCTGGAGTCAAGCCAACCCTGATTACAGAATGAGCCCCACCTGCAGGGAATGAGACAGTTTCTGATAAAGAACAGAAGGTGGCTGCAGTAGGGGAGGAAGATTAGGAGACTGTGTGAGACTGAGAAAGGTCTCCCTGAGACCAGAGGAATTGCTCCAGCTAGGAAGGGCTGAGCATAGCCTGCTAAGCAGGGACGGCTCTAGCTTTTTTGCCGCCCCAAGCATGGCAGGCAGGCTGCCTTCGGCGGCATGCCTGCAGGAGGTCCGCCGGTCCCGGGCTTCGGCGTACCCACAGCCGAATTGCCGCTGAATCCGCGGGACCGGCGGACCTCCCGCAGGCACGCCGCCGAAGGCTGCCTGACTGCCGCCCTCGCAGGGACCGGCAGGGCGCCCCCCATGGCTTGCTGCCCCAGGCACGCGCTTGGAGCGCTGGTGCCTGGAGCTGCCACTGCTGCTAAGGCAAGAAGGACTCTGACCAGAATGGGGGAGTTTGGGCTGTATTAGATTGGAGGAAAGACTTTGTTTTTAACTTTGAACTTTAAGTTAATAAATCAGACCATAAGGAGAGCTTTAATGACTGGACTAGGAAAACCCTGCATGGAGTTTATTTGGGGATGCAAGAAGGGAGGTGAGGCGCTGTGTGAAGGGCTGCCCTAGGGCCACGAGGAGGGGCTGTGAGGCAGTCACTCCTCTACAGTATCCTACAATATAGGAAACAGACTATAGCTAAGTGGTAAATAATTCAGAAAGTGTAGGTGGAACAATTGACTTTGAGTCTAGTTAAGGCTTAGAGCAAGGAAATAGGCAACAAAAGTCAATTCAATTAGGCAAAGATGTAAACGATGTATAAACAGACAGATACGTAGGCATTTTAAAATATTTAAACAAATCTGGCAAGGAGGACTAGGAAATGTGAAATAGGGTGACATAAAATAATAATTAGAAGGACAAAAACTAAAATTATATTTCAGAGGATAGTTTAACTAGCAGCAAATAAGTCTTCAAGCCCATTCTCAGGTAATTACAGTTACAGTTATTTGAGTTCTGGGATCTTCTATGTTCAGTTTTGGACCTGTGCAAAAAAAGCAATGCTAGATGGGCACTAATGATGATTTCTAAATTCAATGTGTTGTCAATCATCAAGGGTAGAAACTGATACTTTATACCAGGGGTTCTCAAACTGGGGGTTGGGACCCCTCAGGAGGTAGCAAGGTTATTACAAGTAGTATTACAAGGAGGTAGCAAGGTTACATGGGGGGTCGTGAGCTGTCAACCTCCACCCCAAATCCCGCGTTGCCAGCATTTATAATGGGGTTTAATATACTAAAAAGTGTTTTTAATTTATAAGGGGGTCACACTCAGAAGCTTGCTATGTGAAAGGGGTCACCAGTAAAAAAGTTTGAGAGCCACTGCTTTATACTATTAGTATTTTAACACAAGGATTCTCAGCTTTCTAGAATGACCATGTAATTTGTTCTAGATAGGTCCAAAATATCAGACCTTAAAAAAGTCATATAATTCTGATGACCCTCTTGATTTTAACAACCATTCTTTGGTGAACCATTATAGACAGAAACCAATTCTTTATACCCCAATGAGTAACTTGGCATCCCAGCTTTCATATGGTATGGAACAGTGTTTCTCAAACCTTTTCAGGTGGGCTACTCCTTATTCAAAGTAAAAAAATTTCATGAACCCTTTACATTTACTATATAAGGAAGAGTAAAAGATGTATCAAAGAAATAATTTGTGTATTATGAGAAGCTGACAGAGAATACTTCCTTGAAGAGTGTGAGGAGAGAGGGAGCAAGATTTTCTCTTTCTTTAGTTTGCTATAAATTTTTAACACTTTTGTCTGAATCTTGCTACGAACAAAACTATTTTAATAAAAAGAAACAACTGCTATTCAATATTTTAAAATAAAAAAAATCTATCAGACATATGACCTGCAGACCAATTCTATTCATACTATCTGTTTCAAACAATTACAAAAGTTTCTTAACTACCGCTGAGTTAGCAGCTAAGCTTTCTGATAGTGACTCAAAGGGTACGTCTTCACTACCCGCCGTTTTGGCGGGTAGCAATCGATTTATCCGGGATCGATATATCGCGTCTCATTAAGACGCGATATATCAATCCCCGAACGCGCTCACCGTCGACTCCGGAACTCCACCAGAGCGAGCGGCGGTAGCGCAGTCGACGGGGGAGCCGCGGCCATCGATCCCGTGCCATGTGGACCCCAGGTAATTCGATCCAAGATACTTCGACTTCAGCTACGGTATTCATGTAGCTGAAGTTGCGTATCTTGGATCGATTCCCCCCCACGCCCCCCAGTGTAGACCAGCCCAAAGGGACAAATACTGCAGAAACTGCTGATTCAGCAGGGAGACAGGTGACCTGGCAGTACCAATAGGCCTGGAAAAATCTGTTTATATTAGAGGAACCACCTCCCCTCATTTGAAATAAAGCAGCATCTGTACATTGAGAGGGAATCTTCATCCAGAATACTATCCATCATATAAGGGAAAATATACAATTTTTGACTTAAATGATTTTGACAATCCTGGGTCAAGGGATGAAAGAATGAAAATAAAATAAAATAAAATGTTACATGAGCCCTATAAAAGGTTATTCTTTTTTTAATTAAGATTCCAATGCAGCAATCTTCACAGAAAGGATAGGGAGTTCCTGGTTAGAAACAGTTTACATAATTTTACAATTTTAAACTATATTTCCTAATGTTTTTTACCTATATATGTTCTTCTGAAACATTACTCTGTTTTCAGTGAGATGTGATATTTTTTATTGCAAAAAAATCTTACAATTTTTAGTTAATATTATACAGAGCTATGTAAAATGGTGATCAGAAATAGGCAGTGATCATCACAGTGCATGTTTGCACTTGGAAATATTCTTACCTTGTTGTGGCTATCTTTTCTCCTTTTTTCCAATCCCAAAATACAATGGTGTGATTATCATCTAACCCAATAGATGCCAAAAACTTCCCATCAGCTGTACAAAAATAATATACAATATCAAAGGTGATACTTCATTAACTGCTTGTACAACACAACAAATATATTGCAAATTGAATTTCAAAGCAGTGATAACATTACAGACGGAATGTTTTACGGTGGGCAATGTTATATCCTTGGGGGCAACAGTTTTAGGAAGAAATCACTGGAGACACAGAGAGCTGTAAACCTTGGAGCAGCCATTTATTGCTACACACAGAACTAACCAACAGCCAGCCAAACAGGCTGGGCTATCCCCAAATAATCTAACTCAGTTGCCATAGCAACACAAGATTCTATTACCACGACAACCAAATACACAACAGGCAACAAATACATAGTCAAGTACTTTTACACTGAAAATACTTTTACAATTCCTGATCCTCTGACATGGCACAAAAGGCCTTGAACGCAGCAAAAGGGTACAATTGTATTGTGCCGGGTTGAGGTTAGGATTTGAGAAAATGTGCAAGGGTCTATACAGCTATATGGAGAAACCATTCATTCTACCATAGAGAGCATGTTTAAGAGCACACCAGCTGCAAGTCTTGTGTGTAACTATTTGATCCATTGGCCGATTGACCACCATGAAAAGGGATATAGGAGGAAAGAATGGTTACTTACCCTATAGTAACTGGGGTCATAGGCACCGACTTCTCCTCTGCCTGGTGGGTTTTTCGGCCCTGCCCCGGCCCAGCCCCTGCACCACCCTTGTCCCTCCCCCATTCCGCCCCTTCCCCAAAGTCCCCACCCCACCCTGACTTTTCCCACCCAACCCCGCCCCTTTCCTGCCCCCATTCCACCCCCTTCCCCCAAGTCCCCGCTCCTGCCCCGCCACATCCCTGCTCCTCCCCGCCCTCCCGGAAACAGCTGTTAGGCAGCAAGGGGTTGGGAAGCGCTGGGAGGAAGGGGAAGGAGCGGGGACACGGCATGCTCGGGGGGGGGGGGAGAAGGAGGTGAGGAGGGGGGAGCTTGGCTGCCGGTTGGTGCAGAGCACCCGCTAATTTTTCCCCATGGAGCACCCACGGAGTTGGTGCCTTTGACTGTGGTTCTTCAAGATGTGTTGTCCATACAGATTCCACTCTAGGTATGCATGCATCTAATTCATGTGAGATCAGATTATTTTTGAATAGTAATTCCACTGGGGCCATGCCTGCACTTGCATAACCTCACAACTACTATAGCTGAGGGTATAAAGGAGCCTCAGCTGCAATTCACTTCCTTTACCAGTAAGAATCGCATATGGATAGGACTCTGAATTAGTCCTTAGGGACGAAGAGTAGGCCATGGAATTTTTATGGGTCAACATATCTCAAAGAACCACAGTTATTGTAAAGTAACCATTCTTTCTTTGAGTGATTGCCCATACAGCTTCCACTCTTGGTTACTAGCAAGCAGTTATCTCAAGCCTGGAGGTGGAAAGAGACATCCTACTTAAAGAGTGACTGCAGGACTGTGCTATCAGAGTTGGCTATTCAATCTGGAAGTCTGTACCAGGGAATAATGGGAAGTAAATGTATTAACAGTTACAGGTTTCACCCTGCATATTTCAGATATTAGTCTATTACCCAAGCAAGCGGCAGAGACTGCCTGAGCCTTAGTGGAATGGGTTCTAACGTAACTTGGATGATACTTCTTAGCTATCTGATAGCAATTCTTAATACAATCTGAAACCCATTTAGATAACCTCTGGGTGGAAATAGGTTGCCCTGTAACCTTTTTTGTGAAAGCCACAAACTGTCTGGGAGAGGATCTAAATGACTTCCAAATAAAAGGATAAAGCCTCACCAAGTCTAGGGTATGAAGTTTTGTTTTGCCTGGGGTGGAATGAGGTTTTGGGGAAAAACTAGTAGGTAGATAGATATGACTGAGGTGAAAATCCAAGCCTTCCTTAAGAAGGAACTTGGGGTCCAGCCTAAGTTTGACCTTGTCTTTATGAAATATGGTGTAAAGTGGGACTGGCATAAGGGCCTGAATTTCTGCCTCTCCTAACTGAAGTAGTAGCCATCAGAAAGGCCATTTTTATTGACAGGTAGTAAAGAAAGCAGGTTGCCATGAGTACAAAGGGGGTTGGGTCCTATTAACTGAATGACAACTAAGTTGAATTCACAGGAAGAGGGAAGCTAACCAACAGATGGGAAGACATGGGTGAAACCCTTAAAAAAATCTCCCCATCAAGGGATGTGTAAATATAGTGTAACTCTGAACTGGAGGGTTATTTGCTGAGATCACTGTTAAATGTACCTTAATTGAACTGACGAAGTCTAGATTGCTTCAGGATAAGTAAAGAATTCAAAACAGTCAGAACTGAGGTTGCCAATGGCAAAAGCTGCTGCTGAACCACCACGATAGAAAATCTCCTCCATTTAGCACTGTAGGTCATTCTGACTGAAGATTTTTCTGTGGCTCTTTCCTCACAGCAGGGGCACTGAACTTTGAGAAGGATACATTTCTATAAAAAAGAGGGGCAAAGAAGCCCAAGTTATCCTTCACCTATGACTACAAAGGAACCAAGCACTTCGTATTTTGTGGGAAATCTGACCAAGGGGGTGGACAGCAATCTTGCTGGAAGGAAGTGTGGTAAGAAACTCATCTTGAACCAAGGCTGTAGTTTGGTTAAGTTTTGGTTACTAGAAAGCATTTTTCCTTTTTATTTACCTGTAACCATTTCTGATTTTATCCCTTATACTTCAACTCACTGTAAACCTCTCTCTTTCATTAAATAAACTTTTACTTCTATTCTGAATCACTTTGAAAAGGCTGGTGATGCTCTCCTGTTGATTCCAGATTTGCTGGGAGGTGTGTGAGGTCTTTGTATTGATGGGTGGTGCCATCTGTACTGGTAGTCTTATTATACCTCAGCTAGTCATTGGTACAGGTGAGTGTTGAACAGATGGTGTGGGGACCTCCCTGGTTAGGACTGGATTAGATAGTATTAGCAATTCCTGGCCTGCACAGATAGTAAGGTCCTCCAGGATAGCATACATGTATGGAACTGAAGAGATGGTTGGTCTGCATTGCCCCTTATATCCTTGGTTCAGAACATGAGGAGAAGGGGGCAGGCATAGATCAATGGACACTGCTAGTGAAAAAAATCTTCCAGTTTCAGGCATGTGGAGCACAAGTGCACCTCCAGTGGAATAAGCATAGGGACCATCACTCAAACAAGTAGCTATTTTAGAAACAGAGCAGCCACAAAATTTAGATTCAGATCCAAACTCTTTTGAAGTTCAGAGATGTTTAAATCAGATAATCACAACAGTTCACAAGGAGCAATTAAACCGATGTCTGAATATCAAACTGCTAGTAGCTCTGCATCCTGCATTGACAAGATACTGTTGAGAATGAAGGCTAAAAGGAAAACTGGATCCACTAAAACTTCAGGGCCCTTGGACAATCTTTTGTTATCAACCTACCACCTCTTCCTCCTAGTCCAATACTCCTGAATGGACCTTTTCTCCCACTCCTGTCACCTTCCTGTTTATGGACACCAGTGTAGCTAAATCTTGCAATTTTATCACTAGGCTCACAATATTTGATGGTTTTCTTAAAGCCCTATCTCCCAAAGATATGCAAATACTTGAGGATCTGAGCTTTCATTTAAAAAAAAAAATGAAATTTCTAGCCCTCATGGTTGCAGAGAAAAGTTTGAAAATGTGACCTGAGAGTACCTTAAAGGTAAACCAGTAGTCAGTAGTTTTCTTTTAAAATGTTATGATTTTTAAGCCTATCTCATGATTTTTGAACATGTGGGGGTTTGCAATACTGAGACACTGTCTTTCTCCCACTCTTGAATCTTGCCTCTCAAAAAGTGAGGCAACCCAGACAGTACAAGCCCATCTCAGAAGGAGATTATAGCAGCAACAGACAACCATGCTTTGTACTGCCCTCTGCCTCAGACTCACTCCTGTATTTGGGCATCTCTAACCACAATTAAGGAATTGCATCAGCATGCAAATTACACTTCCATCTCACTTACATGCTCCAGGAGATTCTTTTGTCTACTTCAAAATAATTGCACCATCCTGTAAACATCCAATAAATGGAGTCTAATAGCTGTACTCTTGATATATGTAGGAACTCACAGAAGTACATGATTTCATTGGGACTATATGCATGAGTAAGGGCATCTAGTCTACCTTCTCCTTGAATAGGCTGACTTGCTATGGCAAGTGCATTCCAGGAGGCCATTGATATTTTGGCTGACTAGGGACCTGAGAGATGAGAAGGTTACTTACTGTAACTGAAGGTTCTTTGAGATGTGTGGTCCCTATCTGGATTCCAAATGTGGGTGCACATGCATACCATGCACCAGAGACGGAACTGTTCATAGCAGTATCCGTTGACCCGCACGTGCGTTGACCGCATGGCATGCCTGAGGCTTTAAAAGGCTGTGCAAGTGGACGCCACTCTAGTTCCCTCGTACCCATAAAGAATGGAGCCTGGAGCAGAGGAGATGGAGGGAGGGATTAGAATCCAGATAGGGACAACACATCTCAAAGAACTTTCAGTTAAAGTAAGTAACCTTCTCTTCTTTGTCGAGTGCTGGTCCCTATGTGGATTCCAAAGGCAGGAGAATAGCGAACAGTGGTCAGCATGGAGGCTGATGTGAGGGCTCTTGAAAAGACCAAGTCTGTAGGACAGCGTGACCAACTGCCGCATCCGCAGTTGTGGAGGGAGCAATGGCATAATGAGTGGAGAAGGTGTGGATGGAGAACATAAGAATGGCCATCCTAGGTCACTAAAGGTCCATCCAGCCCAGTATCCTGTCTACTGACAGTGGCCAATGCCAGGTTCCCCAGAGGGAGTGAACCTAACAGATAATGATCAAGTGATCTCTCTCCTGCCATCCGTCTCCACCCTCTGACAAACATAGGCTAGGAACACCATTCTTTCCCCATCCTGGCTAATAGCCATTAATAGACTTAATCTCCATGAATTTATCTAGTTCTCTTTTAAACCCTGTTATAGTCCTAGCCTTCACAACCTCCTCAGGCAAGGAGTTCCACAGTTGACTGTGCGCTGTGTGAAGAAGAACTTCCTTTTATTTGTTTTAAACCTGCTGCCCATTAATTTCATTTGGTGGCCCCTAGTTCTTATATTCTGGGAACAAGTAAATAATTTTTCCTTATTCACTTTCTCCACACCACTCATGATTTTATATACCTCTATCATATCCCCTCTTAGTCTCCTCTTTTCCAAGCTGAAAAGTCCTAGCATCTTTAATTTCTCCTCATATGGGACCTGATCCAAACCCCTAATCATTTTAGTTGCCCTTTTCTGAACTTTTTCTAATGCCAGTATATCTTTTTTGAGATGAGGAGACCACATCTGTATGCAGTATTGAAGATGTGGGCGTACCATCGATTTATATAAGGGCAATAATATATTCTCCATCTTATTCTCTATCCCTTTTTTAATGATTCCTAAGCTCCTGTTTGCTTTTTTGACTGCCGCCGCACACTGCATGGATGTCTTCAGAGAACTATCCACGATGACTCCAAAATCTCTTTCCTGATTAGTTATAGCCCCCATCATATTGTATGTAGAGTAGGGGTTATTTTTTCCAATGTGCATTACTTTACATTTATCCACATTAAATTTCATTTGCCATTTTGTTGCCCAATCATTTAGTTTTGTGAGATCTTTTTGAAGTTCTTCACAGTCTGCTTTGGTCTTAACTATCTTGAGTAGTTTAGTATCATCTGCAAACTTTGCCACCTCACTGGTTACCCCTTTCTCCAGATCATTTATGAATAAGTTGAATAGGATTGGTCCTAGGACTGACCCTTGGGGAACACCACTAGTTACCCCTCACCATTCTGAAAATTTACCATTTATTCCTACCTTTTGATCCCTGTCTTTTAACCAGTTCTCAATCCATGAAAGGATCTTCCCGCTTATCCCATGACAACTTAATTTACATAAGAGCCTTTGGTAAGGGACCTTGTCAAAGGCTTTCTGGAAATCTAAATACACTATGTCCACTGGATCCCCCTTGTCCACATGTTTGTTGACCCTTTCAAAGAACTCTAATAGATTAGTAAGACATGATTTCCCTTTAGAGGAACCATGTTGACTTTTGCCCAACAAGTTATGTTCTTCTATGTGTCTGACAATTTTATTCTTTACTATTGTTTCAACTAACTTGCCCGGTACTGACATTAGACTTACTGGTCTGTAATTGCCGGGATCACCTCTAGAGCCCTTTTTAAATATTGGCGTTACAGTAGCTATCTTCCAAGGAGGACGAAGTAGCAGTTTGACGTATCTCCTGCCAGGTAGCCTGATGTGGCAGCGTATGCCATGTGGAGTGGATTGTGACTCCCAGGAGAAGAGGAGTGCCAGAGAGCTCATAGCAGGTCTCAATGCAGTGGGAGATCCACTTGGAGAGTCATTGTGGGGATGCATGGAAAGCACAAGTGCAGTAGAGATCCATGGGTGAGGTATGGAGTTTGGGGTAGAAGACTGGAAGGTATATACTTTGGTTGAGGTGGAAAAAGGAGGCCACCTTGGGTACAAACTTGGGGTGTAGACATAAAGAGACTTTGTCCTTGTGGAAGACCGTGAATGGTGGGTCCACCATCATGTCCACTAGTTCACTTACATGGTGTGCGGAGGGGATGGCTACCAAGAAGATTACCTTCATGGAGAGGTAGGTGAGGGAGCAGGTAGCAAAGGGTTTGAAAGGTAGCTTGGTGAGAGCAGAGAGGACCAAATTAAGATAACAAGACAGTGCAGCCTTCTGCATGGGATGAAAAGCGTTGAGGAGGCCCCGGAGGAACTGGGAGGTCTTCGGGTGAGTAAAGACGGAGAAGCCATCCACAGGAGGAAGGAAGGCACTGAGCGCTGCTAGATGAACATGAATGGAGGAGTGAGTGAGGCCTGATTAGTGGAGATGAAGAAGATAGTCTGGAAGGACAAGAATAGACAAGAATGGAAAAGGAGTCCAGAGAGATGTGATGGTGGCGTGTCCACGCAGTGAAGCGGCGCCACTTAGCTGCATAACAGGTCTGAATGGATTGGCACCTGCTGTTAGTGAGGATGTCATGGATGGGTGCGGAGCAGGCTCAGTCTATATGCAAGCTCCGACCAAATACCAGGCCACGAGATGGAGAGGGGGCAGGTTGGGGGTGCTGCAGTTGTCCGCAGTCCCACATCAGGAGATCTGGGAGGGTGGGAAAGGGAATGGGGGGCAAGCGAAGGGTTGGAGAAGATCGGTATACCAGTGTTGGTGAGGCCAGGAGGGAGCCACAAGGATAACCATTGTGCAGTTCCTGCACACTTTGCGTAGGACCTGGGGGAGAAGGGGAATGGGTTGGAAAGTGTAGAGGAGATCTGAAGTCCAGGAAATGAAAAGGACATCACCCTCTGAGCCCGGGCCCAGGCTCCCTCAGGAGCAGAAGAGGGGAAGTTTGTGGTTTGTGGACATCACAAAGAAGTCCCAATGCGACGTGCTCCACCGACAAAAGATGGACTGGAGAAGGGGGGTTGTGGAGTTCCCACTCGTAGTTGGCATGGAAGGAGTGGATGAGTCTATCTGCCAGAGTGTTTCTGGTGCCCGGGAGGTGCACTGCATGTAGGATGATCTTGTGTTGGAGACACCAAAGATGGACAGCTTCCGGACAGAGAGAAGGAGACCTGGCACCGCCCTGTTTTTTTGATGTATATGACATCCATCATGTTGTTTGACAGTATTTGGACATTGTAGGAGCGGAGGAAGGACAGAAAGGATTGACAGGCAAGGCAACTGCCCATAGCTCCAGGACGTTGATGTGCTTCTCTGCATCTCTGACCAAAGGCCTTGTGCCGTGCAGTCGTCTAGATGGGTGCCCCAGCCTACCAGCGAAACGTCCGTGGTGAGAGTGGTGGTAGGCGTCAGAGATGTAAACGGGATGCCCACTAGAACTGTGGATGGGTTGCGCCACCAAGAGAGGGAAGTCAAAACAGGAGGAGGGAGGATTAGTGGTTTGTTTAGTCATTCCAACTGTGGGTTATAGACAGTACGGAGCCAGAGATGAAGGCAATGTATATGAAGGTGCGCATACAGTGTAACAGCAGTGCAGGCCACCATATGGCTCAGGAGGGAAGCACTGACAGATGTGTGTCTGCAGACGGTGCCAGAGTGTCGTAATAAGGGAAGTAAGGGTGGCAAAGCAGTCCTTTGGAAGAAAAGTGCAGGCCGAGACAGAGTCCAGGCGTGCCCCTATGAAAGTGAGCATGCGGGTAGAGACGAGGATCGACTTGTCCGCGTTGATGCAGATACTGAAGCTGCTGAGGAGGGTGTGGAGAGTCCATATAGTGGCGAGGAGATGGGACCAAGAGGGCCCACAAGAAGCCAGTTGTCCAGGTAAGGAAAAAGGGAATGGCCCAGTCAGCACATGTGGGCTGCCACGACTGCGAAGACCTTTGTGAAGACACGGGGGCAGAAGCGATTCCGAAGGGGAGGATGCGGAATTGATAATGGGCACTGCCCATTGTGAAATGGAGGAATTAGCGATGAGTGGGGTGGGTGTCTATGTGAAACTATGCATCTTTCATACCAAGAGCCGTGAACCAACCTCCCTGGGGAAGGAGGGGATAATGAGAGGGAAGGTGACCTTACTAAAATGAAACTTGCGAATAAACTTGTTCAGGGAGCAGAGGTCCAGGATGGGGCGAAGACCACCTCCTTTCTTTGGAATGAGGAAATAGGGGGAATAGGAGCTATGGCCATGGTAGCATTATGGGACAGGTTCTATGGCACCCTTTCGGAGGAGGGTGGTGGCATCTTCGTGGAGACCATCTTTGGAAGGGTCTGGAGGATGGCCACCAGACAGGTGGCAAGGAGGGAAGGAAAGGAATTCGATAATGAAAGCCCTGGTGGATCATGTCCAGCACCCATCGATCAGCGGTGATCCTGCCCCAGTTGCAGGCAAAGAGGGCAAGATGACCCCTGAAGATGACTTGCAGTGTGGCTGGAAAGACTAAGGAGGGTTCGCAGATCTTGAGGGAAGAGTCAAAAAGGTTGCTTAGATGGCCGGTGAGAGGTGGAGAGGCAGCGGAAAAAAAAGTCAAGGCCATTGGGAGTGAGGGTGGTGGCAAGGTTGGTCAAGTGGTCGTTGGTATGGCTGGTAAGTGGCCCAGGGGTGAGGACGGAAGGACAAGCGTTGTTGTCAACAGGTGGGGGCTGGAGTATAGATGCCCAGGAAATAGAGGGTAGCTTGGGAGTATTTAAGGGAGTGAAGGGACTCGTCCGTTTTATCACTGAATAATTTGTGATTGTCGAAGAGGAGGTCCTCGAGGGTTGTCTGCACCTCTTTGGGGAAGCTGCTAGACTGGAGCCAAGAGTCATGGTGGAGTACTATGTCGGATACCAAGGAGCGAGATGCAGTGTCCATGGCATCAACAGTGGCCCAAAGAGTAACTGGCTACCAGTTTGCCCTTGTCTAGCAGGCATTGGAAATCTTGCTCTTTGACCGGTGAACGGAAGTCTTGAAAGTCCACCAGTGTAGAGTAGGACAGGGAGTCATATTTAGCAAGAATAGCCTGGTAACTGGCAATGTGGAACTGTAACCCCACAGAGGAATAAACTTTGCAGCCTCGCAAGTTCAGTTTTATAGTAGTGCAGTCTGGAGGAGTAGACTTGAAGTGTTGCTGATGGGTGCATTCGGTGGCAGCGTGGACAACCAGAGAGTTAGGTGGTGGGTGGGTAAAAAGGAAGTCAGTGCCCTTAGAGGGGACAAAGTATTGGCATTCCACCTGATTTGGTGTGGGGGTGCAGGACACTGCCATGTGCCATAAAGCTTGGACTATCTGTAAGATGATGCCATGTATTAGTATGGTGGTACGAGAGTCTGGGAGGTTGAAGGATGTCCAGGAATTGGTCCTGGGAGTCTTGAACATCCTCTACTGGGAGACTGAGTGCAGCAGCCATCAATTGTGCATGGTCATCCGCTGGTGAGAGGGAAGGTGGAATAAGGGCATCGTCCAGTGACGACAAAGTGCCTGTAGGGACTGCTGGCTCCGATGGTGCGGCTGAGGCCAGCAGTGCTGACGGAGTGGGAGCACCCAGGGGTTCCTCCTGGAAGGTGGCAGTATGGACAGGAGACAGGCCGTACGGGCAATGCATACTGAAATGGTGGTAGGGGTCCTACGAGAGCCAGTAAGGCTAGGAGTCGGGATCTCCATGCATTGGCGGTGCCTGAAGGTAACGGAACCATGGGTTGACCGCAGGATCATATCCTGGAGGGTAAGTCTGGTGTATTGGTTCCAGGCTGCAGGAGCGGGCCAGGGAAAGGGCCATGTCTGGGTCAGAAGACTAGTTGGATTCTGAAGGGTCCGGAAGAGGAGGAGCCATTGGTACCAGCGGAACCGACAGTGTTAGGCATGATCCGGGAGGACGGTCAAATGAGGAAGAGTGGAGAAGGGTGGATCACAAGAGGTTCATTGCCCAAGAGTCCCAGTGGAGTTGACAGTGCCGGGAATGAAGTAGGGGGCCCTGGTCTGGAATGGAAGACTGAGACGGTGGTGTTTGGAGTGGTGCTCCGTGAGTGCTCTCTTTGGACCTAGAGCAGGAGCCGAACCTTCTGCAGTAATGCACGACTTCTCGCCCGACCTATCATTGCTTGGGGAGGCAATGCTGCATTTTGAGGTGGTCCCAATCTGGCAGCTGCCCTTGTGTCCATGCTTCTTGTGCATGCGGTGGGGCTTCGGTGGGTGCGGCGGTGCCGCTGGTGCCAGGGGCGGTGAGTTGTATGGGCCCATCGTGCCCGGGCTCCAGCAAATTCAGGGCCCCGGGGCCTGGCTCCACCAATGTTCAAGGGTGGGTCTATCCCCCAGCCCTGCCTGCCACCCCAGCACACCTCCTCCATCAAACGTCTCCTCCCCTAAGTGTCCCTGCCTGCCCTAGGTAGCGGGTGGCTACCCCCTGCAGCTCCACGCTGTGCTCCCTTGCTGGCTGCTGATGGCTACAAGGGAGCGGCACTGGGGGGCAGGCTGAGGCAGCAGCCAGGGCCAGCCTTTGACCAGGGCAATAAGGGCAGCTGTCCAGGGCGATGTGCTGATGGGGGCGCATTTGATATGATAGGTGCTTGGGGCGGCAGCTTGTAGGAGGCGGCATTCCGCCCAATCCTAGGGTGGCACGGCCGCTTTTTTGTTGTTGTTCCGCTCCGGCCACCCTGTAGGGGGCAGCGGCATGGAGGACGGGAGCGCCCTGCAGCAAGCCCGGCAGGGCAGCCCGCGTCCTTCCCTCCCAGCTGACCGGAGTGGTGCAGAGCCCTCCCGGCAGGGGGCACGGCGGGAGGGCCCCGCTGAAGCCCTGGCCGCCCCCCTTCTCTCTCTCCCCCCGCTCCCTGCCCCCACTAGCCAGGGCACATCTGCAAGGCAGGGAGTCCCCCTGCACCCTGGCTCCGGCTTTGCAGTTCTGGCCGCCGCGGGGTTTTTTTTGCTTGGGGCAGCCAGAAAGCCAGAGCCGGCCCTGGTCCCACGTTACCTTAGGGGACGTCTATACTTACCTCCGGGTCCGGCGGTAAGCAATCAATCTTCTGGGATCGATCCCAGAAGTGCTCGCTGTCAACACCGGTACTCCTGCTTCGTGAGAGGAGTACGCGGAGTCGACAGGGGAGCCTGCCTGCCGCATCTGGACTCGCGGTAAGTTCGAACTAAGGTACTTCAACTTCAGCTACGTTATTAACGTTGCTGAAGTTGCGTATCTTAGTTCGAAGTGGGGGGTTAGTGTGGACCAGGCCTTACCTGTGGCCAGCCAGCTGGGCTTAAGGAGGGGAAGCACTACTGCCAGCCCAGCCAGGGTCAGGGAGGGAGAGAAAAAAAACACACATCCAAGCTGCAGCTTGAGGCACTCACTCTCAGGTAACTCCTCTGGTGGGAGCAGCAGCAGGGGTGGGTGTCCGGGGTGGGTGGACGGTGGGCTCCCCACTCTCCCAGGACAGAGGGCCCCCTGTAGAAACCATGAGGAGTGGGTGGGGCAGGCTGTGCTGGGTCCCGACCTGATGTCTGGGATGGGCGGCTGCGGTTGATGCGGGTGTTGAAGGAGGAGTGTGTGTGCAGCTTGTCTCTGTGTTCCGGCTGACTGGATGCTTGGAGCAGCCCTGCTATCTGGTTGTGTGTTAGTGTAAAACAGATCCGGGTCCACCCCCCTTTTCTTCCCCGTCCCCAGTAAGAGCCACACTTGTTCAGGAAAGGGCTTGGTTTTGTATCATTTCTGGTTTTGTATCACAAAGGTAAATACAGATCATTCTCACACTTCAATGCCAAGGTCTCTATTGTAAAAACCTGAATAACGATTAGGGCTGTCGATTAATCAGTTAACTCACGCGATTAACTCAAAAAAATTAATCGTGATTAAAAAAATTAATCGTGATTAATCAGTTTAAATCACACTGTTAAACAATAGAATACCAATTGAAATATATTAAATATTTTGGATGTTTTTCTATATTTTCATATCTATTGTATTCTATCTTGTAATTGAAATCAAAGTGTATATTTTTTATTATGTAACCCTTCTGCCCATCTAAGTTGGCAGCAACAAGGGCCGGGTTCTGTATCTAGGGGTTCCGTTTCAATAACACAATGCAAAACCGGCTCGAGCCCCCACCCAGTGACCTGGGACAATTACATACGACTCCCCTGGGTACCTCTAAGAGGCAATACTTCCCCTCTCGCAAGCACGGTCTGAGTGTAGCAGAAAATGTTTAATAACATGAGGTAAACGACATCAGCATAAAATTGGAAAAACACCACAAACAGGATTCATAACACAAACCATGAGCAAAACCCACCCCAGCAAATTGGGCTGTGTCCTTTCCCTTTGGTTCTTGAATCCAGCAACCCAAAAATCACCCAGAGTCCCCAAAGTCCAACATACCCAAAGTCTCTTGGGTCCAGCAACCACCCAAAGTCCCAAAAGTCCAACAACCCCCAAAGTCTCTGTCCCTGGTCAGTGCAGCCTCAGAGTAAAAGGGGGGGGCACGCAAGGTGTTAAGGGGCACCTTACGTGATCCGAGGCTGGCCAGCCGTCTGTTTCTCCGTGGGGGTTCCACCGCAGCCTTTACCACGAGCCAGTCCACTTTCCTGCCATCCCACGAACTGCTCCGCTCTACAAGCTGCTCCGCTCCGCTCACCGACCTGTGAGCCGTTCCAGCCGTCCCCGCAAACAGCTCCGCTCACCGTTCCTTGGGCCACTCCAACCGGCCCCGCAAGGCTCCACGCCACTCGCTGCTCCTCCAGTCGTCCCCACAAATTGCTCCGCCAGCTGCTGAGCAATATAGCTTCAGGCTCCCCCACTAGTTAACACAGCCTCAGTGATCTCAGCTCTTAATAACATCAGCTCTTTTGTGATTTCAGCTCTTAGCAATTTCAGCTCATAGTATAGTAGGGGAGGCCCAGTGCTGGTGCACCATTGGCCCAAAGTGAATTCAGCTCAGCAGCCTGTAACTAGACTCCTAAGGGAATCAAAGTTCACTCTGATATTCAACAGTGGAGAGAGGAGGCGATGCAATTGGTGTTTCAAACCCTCAGAGGGGGCCCATACCATCAGGTACAAATACCTGTCCCCATCCTCTCTCAATTCACTGGGTTTTGTAACCCATGCCCCTTGTCAAGCAAGTGCTACTTAGGTAATGGTGAAGGACTCACTCAGTCCTTCTGTCATACAACAGTTCCACTGGCCTTGATTCACAGAATCAGGGTAACAAAACTTTATTCTTCCTGCCCCAATAATAGAGAAACTGGGGATCCCACACCAGCCAAAGTAACCACTTTCAGTTGCTGTGTTTCATGCCAGGCGAGTGGGTGTGCCTATGCAAACAAGATCAGCCCCTGGAGTTCTTTTCCACACTTGCCATAATTCACCACCAGATGTCAGGGTAGAGCTCATCCTGACTCTGCTTACAATTACAAATATTTGCACTGTAAAAATTATAAACAAAAGAAACAGTATTTTTCAATTCACCTTATACAAGTACTGTAGTGCAATTTCTTGGTCATGAAAGTGCACATTTAGCTCCCACGCTAACCAGGGGGCTGCTGCAGCCTGCCTGCTCCCATCCTATCCACTTCATCCCATCCCATCCCATCCCATCCCTGCAGAGAGGTGACACATGGAGGGCGGGGGCATTCACTGGGTCACATTACCCCTCCTCCCCAGTTTCTGCCAGGGTTTGCCTGCTGAACTATCTCCCTTCTTCCCCCGCTTGCTGGAGGCAGCCTGGGACCCCAACGGGAGAAGTAAACAAACAGCACGTGCACCAAATAGCTGGGTGATTGGGAGCAGTAGAGAGGAAGGTCTGCTGCTTCAGCTCTGCAGGGAGAGGTTAGGTAGGGGAAGAAGGAAGGAACAGCTTCTTTCCCATAGGGGAACTGAGGGCAAGGGGGAGGGCTGGGCTGCCTGGGGAGGGGGGGGTATGATGACACTGGGCTGTTGGAGGGGAACCATTAAATTGTGCCCCCCCCCGCCCATCAGCAGCTGACGGTCCTGTCCTCCCTGCTCCCCTGGCTCAGAAGGTTCACTCACGTGGTCCCGGGGGGAGGGGGCTGCTGTCTCCCCAGAGTCAGGCAGGCGGGTGCATCAGAGATAAATGAGTGTGACTGAGATCAGCTCCCCCATGTGCCTCCTTCCCTCCCCCCCCCTTTCCCCCCCCCGCATCTGAACAGGAGTGGGAATGGGAGTCACAGTGGGTGGTGTCTGCCTGCCTGCTGTGACCTCCTTGAAACCCATTTACTTTTCATTCAATCCCTGATAGCCTGAGGATGTGGGTAGGCACTCTTTTTTTAACTGCTTCAGTTTCCACTACAAGTTGTACTTAATGGTATACTGAAATTCCTTGGGGCAGGATCTCGTCTAAGCTGTTGGGTACAGTGTTGTGTACATTTCTATGCTGCATCAAGATTAAGAATAAGGAAACTCCTTTCTTTACTCCCAACTTAATCCCATATCCTGCAAACCTCATTCATCCTCTGGAAGTCACTGGGGTTCCTGCTGTTAGTGTGAGGATGGAACTGAGGATAATGTGTGATTGTTGTGACTTACAATTTCAATCAGGCCCTTAAACTGAGACATAACTCTAGAGGGTAGGGTTACCATATTTGAACTTTCAAAAAAAAGAGGACACTCGGGGGGGGGGGGTAGCCCTGCCCCCTAGCCACTCCCTCCCAATTCCCGCCCCCCTGACTGCCCCCCACAGAACCCCCAACCCATCCAACCCTCCCTGCTCCTTGTCCCCTGATCGCCCCTTCCCGGGACCCCTGCTCCAATCACCCCCTGGGGCCCCACCCCTTATCTAAGCCTCCCTTATCTTTGTCTCCAACTGCCCCCTCCTGAGACCCCCCCACCCTACCTGTCCCCTGACTGTTCTGACTCCTATCCACACCCCTGCCCCCGCCAGATCCCCCCGAGAGCCCCTGACCCATCCAACCCTCCCCCTGCTCCCTGTCCCCTGACTGCCCCAATCCCTCTCCACACCCCTGCCCCCTGACAGGTCCCCCCAGAACCCCCACCCCATCCAACCCTCCTGCTCCCTGTTTCTTGACTCGCCCCCAGCGCGGGGGAAGGAGCGGGGCTGGCCAATCAGGGCCAGCTGCCATGGGCAGGGGGGTGGCTTTCTGGGGTTGTAGCGGTACAAACAGCTCCTGCTCCCGTTTTGCTACCAGCGTGCTGAAGCTGCAGCGGGGGAGGGGCTTTTGCTGCCTGAGCGGCTCAATCCGGCGCAGCTGCCCTGTCAGCCGCTTTTGTGTCTTTAGATAGCCGTCCGGGGGGAAATCCCGGACATTTTTAGCTTTTTACAAATTCCCCCCGACGGCTATTTAAAGACCCAAAAGCCGGACATGTCCGGGGAAACCCGGACGGATGGTAACCCTACTAGAGGGGACATCCCCCCCCCCCCCCACTTAATCTCTGCTGCTCTGGCTTATAAATAGGCTTGGTAGAATGCATTTTTTAATTTTTTTTATAACTTTGATGTGTAATATACATTGTTTATTTTAAAAATTGTTTTATTTTTAAGCACCCCAAGCTCCCTCCCGCACCCCCCTCCTGCACCCCAACCCCTTGACCCAGCCAGGAGCCAGCACCCAAATTCACTACCAGAGCCTGCACCCAAACTCTCTCCCAGAGCCTGCACTCCACACCCCCTCCTGCACCCCAACCCCTTGCCCCAGCCCAGAGCCTGTACCCAGCACCCAAACTCCCTCCCAGAGCCTTAGGCAGGTGTGGGGGGAGGGCAGGATTTGGACCCATTCTGTGCACCACCAAATATTATACAAACCCGCTGTCCCTGGCCGGTGGGGCATAGACTAGTACCCAGGCAGGGGAGGAGGAGAAGTCCCCGATAGGGGAAAAAAGCTCAAGGGAGAACCTAACTAACTCCTACGAACAAATGGACAACTATCTAACTAGAAAAAACTATGTACAACGAAAGGCAAATGCAGTACTCTTAGCTGGGTAAGAGCACAGAGGAACAGAGGGTTCCGACTCTGGAGTGGCGTCGACCCACACAGCCTCTTAAAGCCTCAGAGTGTCATGTGATCAATGCACGACGCATATGTGAGTCAACGGAAACTATTATGAACAGTTCTGGCTCCGGTGCATGGTGCGCATGTGAACCCACATTTAGAATCCACATAGAGAGCAGCACTTGAAGAATAATAATCCATTTTCAGGGCAAAAAAAAAAAAAGTCTGTATTTGATTTCCATACACAATCCTGCTCTTATCAAACAACCTATGTGAAATTGATCTTAATTATAAAAATGTCCTTTGATCTAAAAGAGAATTTATTTTTAGACTAAATGACTAATTTAATAATTTATTCTGATGTGCGTGGGTTGTTGCTTACCTGAAAAATCCAGTGCACATACTCCTCTTTGGTGCTGGCCTTTCAGCAATGATAAACATTTTAGTGTCTGTGTGTCCCACACATGGATAGCAGCATCTCTTCCAACCTAAATTAAGTATCAGAGGGGTAGCCATGTTAGTCTGGATCTGTAAAAGCAGCAAAGAGTCCTGTGGCACCTTATAGACTAACAGACATATGGGAGCATGAGCTTTCATGGGTGAATATGCATCCGATGAAGTGGGTATTCACCCACGAAAGCTCATGCTCCAATACGTCTGTTAGTCTATAAGGTGCCACAGGACTCTTTGCTGCAATCTAAATTAGAATGCTAATCTTAATAGCTGTTCATAAACTACTATAACAATAACAATATTTAGCAATTTTGCATCTTCAGAACACTTTAGAAGCATTAACCTTTGCACTCTTTAGATCTTACCTTCACCAAGAACTGCTCTCTCTCCAGTTTCTCCATCTCTGACTTCCACATTCCTGGTCACCACCACATCTCCCTTACTACCACCTACCTGCCCCCTCAGCCTTGCCCCAAAACCCCATCCTTCTGTGATTTCCTATCCATCAACATTGAGAACTTCTCTTTCATTCTCAGTGCCCTCTTCCTCGCCTTCTCCTATGGTGGATATCCCACAACCATACACATTCTTCCACTAATTCATTTTTCTGTTTTGCCATCCTTTCAGCCACACAGCTCTACTTCTCCACCTTCACTCAATCCCACACCCACAACCCCAGCTGTATTTTTTTTTTACCACCTTTGAATCTTTACTTAACCTTCCCCTTTCTGTCCCTTCCCCCAATCTCTGCACAGTCTTCAAAGGAAATGTTGAAAACAATCTGGCATAACCTCCTCCTTCTCATCTCTCCTTTTCCACTGCATACTCTCCTGCTTCCCTCCTCCTCCAGCTCCTTCCAGTCTCCTGACCTCCCTCACCCCCTACTCTATTTCTTCCTTCCCCTCCCTGTATGAGCATGCTTTGGTCTCCCGCATCTTAAAAAACAAACAAAAACCGCCTCACTCGTGGTAGCTTCCTTTCAAATTATCACCCAATCTCTCTTCTCTTGTTCATTTCCAAATTCCTTGAATGCACCTTCTAGAACCACTGTGTGAAGTTCCTTTCCTCCCATTCCAGCCTAGATCCTCTCCAGTCTGACTTCCAGCTTTACACTCCACAGAAGCCACACTTAACAAAGGGTCTATTGAGCACTTTGCATCCAAATAACATGGCTACATCCTTGTCCTCCTTGACCTACTGGCTAACTTTGATGCTGCTGGCCATGGTCTTTTAAAATTTCACCTTCCCTCAGCTTTTGAGACTATTCTGCCCTAGTTCTCTTCCTACCTCTTTAATCATTTCTTCAGTGTTTTGTTTGGTGGGTCCTCTTCATATGCCCTGTAAGTAATGTTGGGGATTCAAGAAAGTTCCAGCCTTTACACTCTTCTTCCTCTGCACTCTGTCTCTGGATGATCTTATCCATAAACAAAACTTTGACTTCATATCCACTCCAGACTTGCCTTCATCTGCACAAACTTAAATCTCAGCCTGTCCTTCTGACATCTCTTTGTGGATGTACAGTCATCAATTTAAATGCAACATTCCCAAATCAGAGGTCTTATAAATTGTCCCAAAGCCTCTCCTCTCTCTCTTTTCCCCTCTGGGCATCATCTCTAATTCAGCCCACCTTTTAAATCCACACATCTAGGCTGAGTCTAAATTCGTGGTAAAGAATGTTTCTAAAATTTGACCTTTTCTCTCTCTCACTACACCATCAAATTCTCATCTAGGCCCTTATTTTGCACCTTAACTGCAGCAACTTCCTCCTCCCTGGCCTTAACTGCTGCACCTTTGTTCCCCTCAAGTCCATTCAAAATGCTGCTTCTAGGGTTATCTTTCTGGTTCTGAGCACATCGGTCTTCTCTTTGAGTTTCTCCAAATGCTTTCACTTATCTGCACATCCAACATATGCTTCTTGTCTCTATCTATAAGCCTTTTCATGACTTGGTCCCACACTACATAGTTGACCTAGTAATTTATATCATGATGATGATCCCTGCTTTTGGTTTTCCAACATTCCCAGTCTTTACTGCCCACCAGTCAGCTTCTCCCTAAACACCTTTGAGCTTCCCCCCATCACCACTCTTTATGCATAGGTAAAACTCACTTTTATAATTCATATAGTTCTATTTCATCTTCCTTCAAATCCCTCAACACTCACCCCTGCCATGATGAGTACAAATCCCTGCCTGATGAAAATGGATAGGGAAAAAGTAGGGCTACAGGTTTGTCATGGTGGGTGGAAAAAAAAGTCACCTTTAGTGTGATTTTCCCATTTGCCCATGACTTTTTCTGTCAGTCACTCACTCACAGCAGCAGCAGCGCTGACCCTACAGGGCTGGGCCCAGCTCCCTGCGCTGGGCATTATGACCTAGTACACCAGGTTGCAGTGCCACTCAGGTTTGGCCCACTCAACCTCTGTCATAATGTGTGTGTGTGTGTGGGGAGGAGGGTACTGGGCAAACCAGAGCAAACATGCCAAGTCACAATGCCCAGAGCAGGGTGCCAGGCGCAGGCCCACAGGACCTGCTGCTGCAGGATGAGTGTGGGCAGGCTCTCCTTTTTCAGAGCATCCTCCCCCTCCTGGGGGAGCCCTCCCTTCCATACCAAGTCAGGATTAGGGTTGCAGTCCTGAGGTTGAAGGTGCTGCTGTGGATGGTCCATGTCTCCTCCACAGGGTAAGGAGGACAATATTTTTTTTTAAATCAAAAGGCAGGGAGAAGTCAAGGTAAATTTGGTAACCCATGACTTTTACTATATCTGCCATAACTGCTTCCTGATTTTTGTTTAAAAAATGCTATGACAAATCTGCAGCCCTAACAATCAGGAATCTAATGTTACTGCTCTCCTTCATCTTATTATACCTAAAGATTGTGAAAATTGCTAATCTGTACACAAATATTCTGTTACTATCATTAGCTCATCCTCCCTGGCCCCTGTCTATATGTCTTACCATCCTGTTGTATCTTAGCATTAAGAATTAAAGCTTTTTGCGTCAGGACAGTCTTTTATTTTGTCAGTATGGTGCCTACTTGGGACTTTTAGGTGCTACTATTATGCAAATATAATAAAATAATAAAAACCTAACTAAACATCAGAAGACTCATGGGAGGTAGGGAAAAATGTATTATTTTCTACATTTTACAGATGAGGAACAAAGGTTCAGAGTGAATAAGCAACTTTCCAAATGCCACAATAGGAGACTCTAATTTCTGTTTTTTAGGAATACTGTAACAGTGTCACAATCATTGTTTCCACTACTGCTTTCCGTAGCAGTTAGGCAATGACATGGGTGGCAAAACATTTAATCTGTGATTTTCAAAGCAGGAAAATGACTCTCTTTATGACAAAGGTACACAAACTGTTTTGCATTTCTCAAATATAGTTTGTGATAGAGAATCCCTTAATTTGTTTTGTCATGACCAACACTCCTAAATACACACCTGTCCAGTAGCAACATAGTCTTTCATTGGATGGATGGTTAGGCTGAGGATGTCATCATCATGACCAAGATATAGTCTTTGGGTGTGTTGTTGCCTACTGTATACAATGGCAACAGCAGCGATATGGTAAACTACCTCTCCAGTTTGTGTGTAGAACAAATTATTTCGACAGTCGTAGCCTCGGTAACTGAAATAAATATAAAGCAAAGGAAGTTGAATATGCCACCAAAAATATCCATGTACTTTGGGGGAAAACAATCTAACTGCAAATGACTTACCTGAGCTAGACCCAAAATATGATAATATACAGGCTGACTACAACCATTTAAATGTCTTATATTACATTCATAATTGTTAACAACTAGAGCTGTGTAAAACTCCATGGTTTTCTTTGCACTAGTTAAGTATACATTTTTTTCTGCATTCAAAGAGTTACCTCTCAAGTTTCGTTTTGATTTAGGGGATTAACTGAACCAAAAACTCATCCAAAACTGTCAGGGTTCACCTGATTTTGCATCAAAATCATGAGAAAATCATGATTGGTTCTGCTTTGAGCAGGAGGTTGGACTAGATGACCCTGTCCAACCCTGATAGTCTATGATTCTATGATTCTAAAAAACAGAGTTCCTATGGTCTAGATGAGACATCATAAATTAGCTCAAGTTCATACAAAATTATGGCCAGGAAAGTTTTGCATCCTTTTGTGCTGCAAATGTATCACACATTTCTACTAATTACAACAACCATAGCCTATGGACCTAATGACAGCTCCAGGAAATACCAGGGAAAATCAACTGTGAGTTGAAAAGGTGATCTTAAAAAAAAAAAGGTAATGCTTGGTCATTACTTAGGTACATTGGTACATTTTTATATCCTCTTCCCTAACAATCACAATTGAAAGAAAGAGAAATGTATAGGTGATATTCCCATTTTTACCACAATACTAGTAAGCACAGTAATTTACCTATGGGTAAGCAGTGGAAAATGTTACATCAAATACTTTACCTCAAATTAATCAAGATGTGTTTAAGAGTATTTATTTAAGCACTGTGCTATTCAATGGAACTTGTGGCTTACAAAAGAGAAGTCCAAGAACCTTTACTTAGTAGTTACAATACCCATGTACAAACTGCAGTTTTAAGCTGTCCCCAGGAGCTCTCTCTCTTTTAAGGAAGGGCACTGAATGGTTTTTCTCTTTACTTTGTTGTTTCAGCTGAGGTAGATCTTCTTTGTAAACCTAAAGAATAAGTTACACTTAATTATACATCTCAAGTGTATTGAATATAAATACACACTGACCAATTCCTTAAATAATAATAATGAAAAATATTAGTTATATGTCGGTGTGCTCAACAATGTACAAGACATAGAAGAAGTCATGATCCCTGCCCTAAAGAGAGGAAGAGGATCCCCACTTGTGGTATATGATATTAATGGAAGATCAGAAAAAGGTCATTGCTATTCAAGAAGTTTCATGTATCACATACTACTTTGTGAACAGGATTTTTAATACCAATTCTCTAAATTTCTTTTTCCAAATTAATACATGTACTCAAACCTGTACATAATAATGAAATAATTCCATCAAGAATTCTGGTGACATACACAATAAGCACACTACTTAAGTGATTTGCAAATGTCACCAGAATCCTGAGATGGATTTACAGTCTTAATATATATACCAGAGATACAAAATATTATACATATAAATCAGTTAGAGATGCTGACACATTGTGGAACTGCTAGAGCTGTTTGAAGCCACTTAGAGGTTGTGACATCAATTAAATCCACTATGAGGCTGAAATATAGCTTTAAATTATTATTATTATTTTTTTGTATATCTCTTCATTTCTTGGTTTTAGCTGGCAGTGGAGGTACCAAAATCTCTTGCAACAAAAGTTATTTCCACACTAATTCTGACCTAATTGCAACCCAGGGGTGCTGAAAACTTCATAAGAATGTCTGATTTGGAAATGTTACCACACAGAGGTTCAGATAAGCATCTGAAATTTTGGATGCCTATACAAACACAACCTCTAGACATTTTGCCTGTCACTAGCATACACTGTACTGTTCACACACTCTTTTAATCTGGTTTCAAACACCATCTTCAAAAACTTTTAAAGGATGCAACCTGTAAATAAGTCCACTCACTATTAGGGCCCCCCTCCTAGCCAGGCATGGCATAGCAATTCTCTCACTACTCTAGCACTGCACTGCCAACGGTTGCTCCAGCACTGTGGTGGCTTCTCTTCCAGTAACGTGGCCCTTCGGCTGGGTCACCATCTTAAGTTCACCCCTTTCAGAGTCACAACTGTCCAAACGAAAAGTCCCAAAATGTCTTTAACATAAACAAAATTCTTCCACCCTCTCTGGGGCTAATCATCTGCCTATCTTCAGGGCATACTCTTTAGCCGCCCCCCCCCCATCCTGGGCTCAATAATCCTTGCAAAGCGTTTGTAGGTGAACCCAGTTCCACCCTCTGGGCTTTGACTTAAGGCCATGTACTCATAGGGTATGTCTACACTACAGGATTAATCCGAATTTAGATAATTCGAATTTGGGAAACAGGTTGTATAAATTCGATTGTGCGCGGCCACACTAAGCACCTTAATTCGGTTTTAAACCACATTAATTCGGTGGTGTGCGGCCACACTACCCCATTAACTTAAACACAGTAATTCGGTGGTGTGCGTCCACACTAACCCTAATTCGAATTAACAAAATCGATTTAGGCTCTACTCCGTTCGTCGAGGTGGAGTACAGAAATCGATTTAAAGGGCCCTTTAATTCGAATTAACTGGCTCTGTAGTGTGGACGGGTGAAGGGTTAATTCGGATTAAGGCAGCTAAATCCGAATTAAAGTCCTAGTGTAGACCAGGCCATAGACTTTAAGGTTAGAAGGGACCATTATGATCTTCTAGTCTAACCTCCTGCACAAAATCTCACCCACCCACTCCTGTATAAACCCCTGACCTATGTCTGAGCTATTGAAGTCCTCAACTTGTGGTTTAAAGACTTCAAGGTGCAGAGAATCTTCCAGTAAGTGACCCGTGCCCCATGCTGCAGAAGAAGGTGAAAAACCCCCAGGGCCTCTGCCAATCTGCCCTGGAGGAAAATTCCTTCCCGACCCCAAATATGGCGATCAGCTAAACCCTGAGCATGTGGGCAAGACTCACCAGCCAGACACCCAGGAAAGAATTATCTGTAGTAACTCAGCTGTACTGAATAACTAGATCTGCTCCTTTACCTGTGCTGCAATTCTGTCTGGGCTGCTTCCTATCCAGCCTTTTCAGTTCCCCTTTGGGTCTCTCTGTCTCCTCCCTACTTTAGTCAGGGTCTCTCCCAGACCTCCCTGCCTAGAGAGCTTTCCTTCTTCCTCTGGCTCTTCCACCATCTCTTTCCCCAGCCGAGCTTTATCACCACTTAAGCCCAGCTCTCCCTCTTTACTGCAGCCACTTTCTGCTTGATATGGGGAATTGCCTGATTCCCCTCAGGTGGGGCTCATTTTGTAATCAGTTTGGTTTAGCCCCAGGCTCTCCAGTGCATGGGGCAAGCCAGCCCGTTACACTAACAATGAAACATAAAATATTATAGGTAACATTTTCAAAAGTGCCAAAGTAATTTAGGAGCCTAAGTTCCATTTTCAGAAGTGAAAAGTAAGACGACAAGTCACTTCTGTAAATGGGACTAGGCACTTTTGAAAATTCTAGCCTATCTCTAATCTCAGCCAAAACTGTTCAGTTGTTTCCACTAATGAGGCTTGTGAAAAATGCACTCTTTTACTTATAATAAAGTAATTCTGGCAACCTTTTCTTTAAATATCTTTACCAACCATGATTTGGAGCAAGGATTTGAAATCTGGCATTTGTTTCAGGGATGTGCCCTTTACCATGTATCTGAAAATCTGCCAATATTTGGCCAAGCTATAAGTCTTTGAAAAATCACTATTCACACATGCTCAATAGAGACTTTTTCAGTTTTAGCAGCTAGAGCTAAAGGTGGAGCTGGAGGGTGGTGATGGGGGAACTAGGTCTGGACAGGCAAAAAGACTGGGACAAGGAGCAACACAGTGAGGAAACTGGGGCAAACAGCAGGGTGAGGAGTAAGAGGGGAGGGCTAAAATTGAATGAGGATCCCAGGGAGGGAGCCAGGGAGCCAGTGTTGGGGGGTGGGCAGGGAGGAATGGGACAGACAGAGTGGACAAGGAGCCAGGAGTGGGGAACTGGGTTTGGCAAGGAGACTGGGAGTATGAGGGGGCTAGGAGACTAAGCCCGGAAGAGGAGACTGGGTAGGTGAAAAGAATGGGACTGAGATGAGAAGCCTTAAGAGTGGAAAAGAGACAACTGGGACAGAGACATGTTGGAAAGGATAGGACAGAGCGGGTTAAGCTGGAGAGGAATGGGCAGAAGAGTTTGTGCCCACTGGAGCACACTCCCCTCTAAAGCCTCGAATAGAACCCAAGATTACTGAGTCTCACCATTCCTCTGCTGTTAGCAAACACCTGTGAAACCCACAGGCAAGGTGTGTGTTTAATCACCCTCTAGTGCTGATTGACATAGAGGACAGTAACCTACTGTTGCTATCAGTTACTCCACTAGTTCAGAGGTCAGTGCAGTGGATCTAAAGGTTCCAATCCTGCTGATGACCCATGTGACCCATATGATGCCACATGATGGAATTTCTGTTCCTTCAGTTTGCTTTTTAAAAACCTAGACAATTACACACAAAAAACTATATTAAAAGACCATTATTAAGGTTGTAAACTCAAGTTCTCAAAAGTTAGGAATTGACAGAATTGATGTTCATTAGATTCATAGCTTTCAAGGCCGGAAGGGACCACTGTGATCATCTAGACTGACCTCCTGTATTACACAGACCATTGAACTTACCCAAAATAATTCCTATATTTGTTAGAAAAATGTCCAATCCTGATTCAAAAATCGTCAGTGATGGAGACACCACCATGACTATTGGTAAATTGTTCCAATGGTTATTTACTCTCACTGTCAAAAATTTACATCTTATTTCCAGTCTAAATTTGTCTAGCTTTAACTTCCAGCCATTGGATTGTGTCATACCTTTCTCTGCTAGACTGAACAGCCCATTATTAAATATTTGTTCCCTGATGATCAAATCACCCCTTACCGTCTCTTTGTTAAATTAAATAGATTGAGCTCTTTGCATCTATCACTTATAAGGCATGTTTTCTAATCCTTTAATCGTATTTGTGGCTCTTCTCTGAACCCCCTCCAATTTATCAACATCCTTCTTGAATTGTGGGCACCAGAACTGGACTCAGTATTCCTGCAGCGGTCACACCAGTCCAACTACTATGGTAAAATAACCTCCCTACTCCTACCTGAGATTTCCCTGTTTATGCATCCCAGGGTTAGCTTTTTTGGCCACAGCATCACATTGGGAGGTCATGTTCAGCTGCATATCCACCACTGACCCCAAATCTTTTTCAGAGTCAGTGCTTCCCCAACGTGTAGAACCTTAATTTGGCCCCCTAGTGACATTATGATACAGTCTTTAATTACATGATGATACACTATTTTTTCCACAGGACCCCTGCCTCAGTTAGGGCACAGGATGGACATTACTCACTTAATAAGCAGCTATCCAATATTTTGTTTTGTTCAGTGTGTGACCCTAGGCCTCATTTACTTAGCTCTGAACACAGAATTATTAATTTCCTCATGTGCCTTTCTATGGTGCTCATCTCAATAGTATCTGAATGCTTCACAAACATTCATTAATTTATGTTCACAACACCTCTGTGAGATGAGGAGGTGGCATTATCCCATTTTACTATAGGGAGCTGAGGCACAGAGAGTAAGTTCAAAGTATCCACTAATTTGGATGACCAACGTGAGACAGGAAGGATGTGATTTTTTCAGAATAACTATCATTATTAGTTAGCATTTTTTATGTTCAAAGCAGAGCTCATCATCGACTTCAGTTGCAGCTGTGAGTTCTCAGTACTTCTGCAAATCAGACCCCAGGGTATCAAGTCAAACTCCCAGAAAATGAGGAACACACAATTAATGACTACTTCTAAAAAGCCTGATTTAAATGACTTGCTCAACATCACACAGAATTCTGTGGCAAAGTCAGGGATAAAATCCAGTTCTCCAGGACAACAGCATTTAACTGTCTTGACCATCAGAACTTCCTTTTTCTTCTGCTAATCTCCTACCTCATTCAACATACACCTTCCAATTTCTGCAGCAAATGAGGCAAGGTCCTACAGACAACAGCCTCCTTTATTATACCACCCTAATTCAGCCCAAGAGCAGGTCCATCCTGTAAGCTGAATGATGCATTGGTTCTGTGGAAAAAATAGTATGTGAACATATAATTAAAATCTATCATAATGCATACACACAAGGAGAAAGAATTAAGGTTGCATAGCATCCTTAATTCTGTCATTTCCATACTTCTGAGTTCTTGATTTTGAAACTTTAATAGTGTTCTTTTAAAGTAGTTTTTATGTGTGATATATTATAATACAGGTTGGGTGAAACCTCATTGAAGCTGGTGGGCATGATAATAAAAGGGCATATCTACCATACTAGTATATGGCTTTTTCTTAAACTCTTTTCAAATACTCATCTGTAGCTAAAGTACACACTACAGTACTTTTATTTTGTATATTGGTTGCATAACCAGCCTAAATATTGCCAAAATATTTTTTCTCAAAGTAGAGTGATGAATTTGCTGCAACTTTATTTTAACTGGCTTTACTGAAAAGTTATAGTGGATTATTAGGCAGCTGAGTTTACATCTGTAAATTCATTTTTACTCACTTGGCGATCATAGTTGATTTGAGCTTCCTGCTCAATATCTGAATCTAGCTCTGGCACATCAGATAAATCAGAATCTGATTCTTCACTGTATGAATCAATACCACCCTCTGCATAAAAATTAATCCACATGTAACAGTTATTATCTAGTCAGAATAGAATATTATGTCACATTTTCACAAATTTTTAGACTACCAGGAATTAATGCAAAACCTTCAGAAGCTTTAAAGTGTTTGCAAACGTTCTATGGACTTGATGAACATTTCTGGTTTTGTATCACAAAGGCAAATACAGATAATTCTCACACTTCAATGCCAAGGTCTCTATTGTAAAAACCTGAATAACGATTAGGGCTGTCGATTAATCACAGTTAACTCACGCGATTAACTAAAAAAAATTAATCGTGATTAAAAAAATTAATCGTGATTAATCACAGTTTTAATCGCACTGTTAAACAATAGAATACCAATTGAAATATATTACATATTTTGGATGTTTTTCTATATTTTCATATCTATTGTATTCTATCTTGTAATTGAAATCAAAGTGTATATTATTTTTGATTACAAATATTTGCACTATAAAAATTATAAACAAAAGAAACAGTATTTTTCAATTCACCTTATACAAGTACTGTAGTGCAATTTCTTGGTCATGAAAGTGCAACTTACAAATGTAGATTTTTTTTGCTACATAACTGCACTCAAAAACAAAACAATTTAAAGCTTCAGAGCCTACAAGTCCACTCAGTCCTACTTCTTGTTCAGCCAATCGCTAAGACAAACAAGTATGTTTACAATTACAGAAGATAATGCTGCCCACTTCTTATTTACAGTGTCACCAGAAAGTGAGAACAGGCATTTGCATGGCACTTTTGTAGCCGGCATTGCAAGGTACTTACGTGCCAGATACATTAAACATTCGTATGCCCCTTCATGCTTTGGCCACCATTCCAGAGGACATGCTTCCATGCTGATGACACTCGTTAAAAAATAATGCGTTATTCTCCTTGGGGGAGAATTGTAAGTCCCCGGCTCTGTTTTACCCGCATTCTGCCATATATTACATGTTACAGCAGGCTCGGATGATGACCCAGCATATGTTGTTCATTTTAAGAACACTTTCTCTGCAGATTTCACAAAACGCAAAGAAGGTACTAAATCTGAGAGGTACGAGGTGTGGAGCATACTTTCAGAAGTCTTAAAAGAGCAACACTGCGATGCGTGAACTACAGAACCCAAACCAACAAAAAAGAAAATCAACCTTCTGCTGGTGGCATCTGACTCAGATAATGAAAATGAACTTGTGTTGGTCCACACTGCTTTGGATTGTTATCGAGCCATCATGAGCATGGACGCATGTCCCCTAGAATGGTGGTTGAAGCATGAAGGGACATATGAATCTTTAGCACATCTGGCATGTAAATATCTTGCGAAGAAAGCTACAAATGTGCCATGAGAATGCCTGTTCTCACTTTCAGGTGACATTGTAAACAAGAAGCGGGCAGCATTATCTCCTGCAAATGTAAATAAACTTGTTTGTCTGAGTGACTGGCTTAACAAGAAGTAGGACTGAGTGGACTTGCAGGCTCTAAAATTTTACATTGTTTTATTTTTGAATGCAGGTTTTTTTTATAAATAATTCCACATTTTTAAGTTCAACTTTCATGATAAAGAGATCGCACTACAGTACTTGTATTAGGTGAATTGAAAAATACTATTTCTTTTGTTTTTTTACAGTGTAAATACTTGTAATCAAAAATAAAGTGAGCATTGTACACTTTGTATTCTGTGTTCTAATTGAAATCAATATATTTGAAAATGTAGAAAACATCCAAAAATATTTAAATAAATTGTCTTCTATTATTGTTTAACAGTGCGATTAATCACTATTCATTTTTTTAATCGCACAATTAATCGCGATGAATTTTTTTAATCGCTTGACAGCCCTAATAATGATTACTGCAATTCACGCAACTGGGACTATAGCTTATCTGTAACTACCTTTTATAGTGATGACATGCAAAAATTATATGGTCATCCTGAAATATTGCATGATGTGTGATCCCTCTACTTGCTTGAAATAATGTGTTATATCACATGGAAAAAATCAGTTAATTTCTGCAGGGCCTGAGACAATGTGAAAGATTTCCTGCAGGGAAATCCAATATTTAGCAGTTGACATTATGTAATGTATATGCTTCTGTTGAATATTACAGGCACAATGTATATTACAGGTGCAATTTTAAAATATGACCATTTAAATTGTACACACAAATCTCACATATTCGTATGCATATTTGCACATAGACACACAAAATGGCATTTACACAGCTAAGTGCCTTTTTCATGCACAATTAGGATTTGTGTACACAATTCAGGTGTCCAATTTTGAAAACTGACTCTGATCTAGTACATCTCTCCCTCTTATAAGTTTCTTATATTTGATGTGTGTTGAAAATATCCCTGCTTTCTTCCCAGATATATTCTTTGAATCCTGCAAAAGGATTATTTAAGTGGACTTTGCCTGGTCCATACACTAGTCTATCAACTCTAATTAATCTACAGGAGAGCAAAAGGCCCTGTGCATGCTGGATGTGTGGCATTCCAGAGATTAATATGAAAAATATTTTTCTCTTCATCCAACACAACCTTCTGCGTCAGTGCTACATATTTCTTTGATTTTTATGAAATAAAAATAACAAAGTAAATATCATAAACAAATTTTCAGAAATGGTAATTTTTACCTTGGGATGCTGTTTCAATGATTCCATTTGTTACACTTTCTGGAATAAATCTCCACTGAAAAACAGAGTGATCAGCACCTCCTGTACTTAACACCCACTGAAAATCATGTGACCAATGTACATTAGTTACATGTGCTGAGTGGCCAGCATATTTTCTATATTTAGCTCCTAAAATATATAAAAATAAAATTGTTAAAAGTGAAAATAGCCACTGAATGAACAAATTATATAGTTAATTTTAAAAAAAGGTGACAGGACAGTACATATAAATTGTTTTTTTTAATGGGACCATACATTAAAAATCTGCCTTGTGGCTTGTAATCTCTTGCAAATTTCCAACATTTCAAATCAAGCTTCCACCATCCTAACTGTTTCATTATATGTCCCAAAAGATAGAAGGTTATTTTTTAAAATTTCATACTGAAATAAAATACAATAAAAAGCCAAATCGTCAGCAAAGTAACAGCATAGTGTGGTACAATTATAAAAAAGCACAAGGTTCAGCAGTGCTATTGAAACTCTTGGTTCCTCAAGGCAACTGTATGATAACGTAGAAATGGTGAAATGATTAGACTGCAAAAGAGAAATATGAGCGAGTAGGCAGCAACATGGCAGTGCTGGAGTTGGTCTTAGGGGATACCATTTACATATCTTCTAAGGGTCTGTCTAGATTAGGAAAGGAAGTTGGAATTAGCTAACAAATTTTACCTAACCCCAACCTTTACTGTACACACAAGGTCAACAACTTTTAGCTCAATATAGCTGGTCAAGGTCAGGTGACCTTGATCATTGATCGTTTCCTAATCTGGATGAAATTTCAGACAGAGTATAACAACAATAGAAGTCCTTTACCAAAACAAAGTAGTGATGGAATTATAAGATATTCTCCAGTCCCCTCTGTATAATTCTGAAAGCCTGACCAGAAAATGGAGTAGAAACTATTCTTAAAACTAGGATGAAGAGGGTCCCTGTCACCACCAATCTAATAAATAACTACCGATGAGCTACCTAAGAAAAATGAGAACAGTAGCTCAGTAAGTTCAGTATTTCCCAAGATAAAATAATCTTCTGAAGTTGGATTCTGCATGCCAACAGTGCAAATGTGTGACAGAGAGAGACACACACTGCCCCTTTAAGTACGCTGCCCTTTTACGTAGATTGGCACTCAGCAGTCTGAAGCCTGCTTGTTCAGACATAGCAACAGCTGCCAGCAAGCTCCCTCCATCCTGAGCCCTGTCCTGAACCCTGTTACGTCCCACCCCCGCTTTGTGGAGATGGGGTACAGGGGCAGGGGGACACCCTGACATCAGCGCCCCCTCTCTTCCCTGATCTGCACAGCAAGCAGGAGGCTCCCGGTAGCAGCTGGGCATGGGCTCCAAGGCAGAGGGCAGGAGCAGCACAGCAGTGGGGGGAGGGACACCTGAAGTGCACAGCACTTGATAGCCTGCTGGGTGGCCACCCGGCCGCGCAGCTTAGAGTGAATTTAGATTCTGACCTATTTATTTATGAGCTTGTGGGGCTGGAATAAAGGTTGGTGCCCTAAGGAAGCATTTAAAGTTGGGATTTGTACAAAACTTCCTTTTCTTGAACATGCTGAAGACATTATACTACAAAGGCTTAACCTCTTTGCCTATTAAGGCCACATTAACACCTCCTGGACTATGTCAAGGCTATACTTAACATATTAGTTAAACTATGGACTTTGCACCAGCCAGTAGAATAAGTTCTATTCATTGACTTCTTTTGAAAATCACTTCACACAAATATCCATTTTGAACCTGTCTGGACCAGGATAAGGATTGGTTTTTATACTATGGATGATTGACTTTTGCAATAGCAGACCTCCTCTGTGAGACAGAAACATCCAAAGGTCCAATGCTAAGTTAATCCTGCCTGAGAGTCCAGACCTCTTCAGTCAGAAAGGCATAAAAAGTATTTATCTTTTGTATAGTCCTGGAAAGCAGTGGAAAAGGCAGGGAGGCATATGGAAGAAACATTGCCCAACTTTGTGAGAAGTCATTCCCCACATCACATCTTGACCTTTCCTGAAGAGGATACAGGTCACTTTATTGCTGTTTCCAGATACAAAGAGGTCAATCACTAGCCTGCTAACTTGATGAGTGAGGATTTTTCTGGTGCTAATTCCACAATTCTGCCATGCAAGTCTTATTGTTCATCTTTCCCTTAATGATCAGTGCACACAGAGATAGGAAATTTTGCTTTGCCAGGACAGGAAAAGTTGATTTTTCTCTCTGGGATAGGGCTGATCGTGTTCTTTGTAGTTTATTTATGAAAACCACATCAGATACATTAACTGTGAACTCTACGTCATTGATGTTTATCTTCAAGAACTAGGGGTCACCAAATGAAATTAACAGGCAGCAAGTTGGAGGGTTTGGAATTGCACTTTGTCTTCCTGAAGGAACTTGTCTCTGAATTCCAAAAACTTGCAGTAGTTGATGAAATCATACTTCACAAGTAGTGCCTGATAACTGGCTATTCGGAATTGCAGACTGGAAGATGTAAACACTTTTTTCCCTAGGAGGTCCAAGCATTTAGCCGCCTTATCTGAAGGGGTGTCTTGTTGCCTACTCCTTTCTGGAGCAGCCTGAACAACCAGGAAATTCAGGGCAAGATGCGTGAATAAAAATTCTGCTTCCTCACTTGGAACAAAGTACCTCTTTTCTGCCCTCTGAGGAATAGCTGCGCATGTTGCTGGAATATTTCACTACTTTCGCCACTATAGGATATGACGGAGAGCACCACCGTATGACACACTGCATTCTGTAAAATGTCCAGGAGTTTGTGGGATGTCTCTTGGACTTCCTTCAGAGGAATCTGGAGTATATCAGCAACCCTCCTTAACAGCTCCAGGATCTGCTTGTGATCATCCAGCAGAGACAGTGAGACCAGGGCAACTGCCTTGTTAGGAGATGAAGATGATATTCTTGGCAGAACCAGCAGAACTGCTGAATCCTCCACAGGCTCCTGAGCAGGCCAGATTGGTCTCTTGGTGGAGAAAGGATAGTGTGATTCTTGATAGGACTGTACCACTTCTGAATACTGCATGTATGGGTCCCACATCCCCAGTAAGGCCAGTGAGAAGAATCCAACATGGGTTGAGGCGGTCCCCGTAGCATAGGTCGTGGGGGAGCCCAGGAGATTCTCAATCCTCTATCTGGGCTCACCTTCTGTTGTGGAGATGATGTCAGTCCCTCCTCAATGTTGAATTGTCTTGAAGAGGAGAATGTAGGGTTCAATTCTAATGGTGGTGCCAGCAGTATGGTAGGTGCTGCAATGCCCCTATTGGTAGACAGACTGGAGACCAGCTTCTCCCTTTATACTGCTCATGGACTGATGGTGTCAGAACCTCCCTAGATAGGACCAGATACAATAAGATCCAATAAGATGAGAGACTGCAGATCTGGGAGGATACTCTGTTGTCATATACCTCTCCTCGGTTAGTTTCTCCCCATATTGACAGAGCCAGTGTATGAAATCCCTTGGAAGTCAAAACTTCACTATGTGAGCATGAAGGTACCATCAGTTCAAGGGACTCTCTGTGCTTTGCTGGTACTGGCCTCACAATGGCAGTCGTTGTTCGTTACTGATGACAAACCAGCTGTTGCAAACAGCGCTGGAGCTGAAGCACCCTTAGTTTTTGGAGCCTGCAAATTGGTGCAGCGACTCTTCAGAGTTTCTGAACCTCCTGGGACAGGGTGCAAAGAGTCACGCAATACAGGAAGTGTTGGGGAAGAAGCACTCCTCTTAGAGGTGGACTTCAAGGGGCACGTCTTTCTAGACTTTTGAGAATGCCTTCCCTGAGAAAAAGAGTCCTTGGCTCTATTCTTACTCATCCCTGTGTCCAAAGTAATGGTGCTAGGAGGCATGTTTTTTTAAGCTTCTGACGAGAATAAGGGAGGGGTGGTCTCCTAGCCTGGATATGACTGAGCCCTCATTACACACTGTATCAGATTCCTCTTCAGTTTGAATTCCTGTACCTGGTAAGTTTGGCTGGGGAAGGAGCAGCACATACTGCACTTGGCGGAGATGTGCACTTCTCTGAGGCAGTACAGGCACCTCTGACCGTCGTCACTGACCAAGGCAGCTTGAGGGCAGAAGACGCAATTTTTGAAGCATGAAATCCAAGGCATATTCCAAACCCGAAATCAGGAGCAGGGAGGCAAACTCCCAAGTCCTAACTAACTATATTGAGTAAATTAATAACTATCTAACAGAACTTTATATATACAATATTTACAGAATCAAGTAGAAGGATCAAATCTATGGACATTGTAGGCTCTGTCTCAGACTATGTGGTGGCAGAAAAGAATTGGAGAAACAATCAGTCCACACTGCCCCTTATACTTTTGATTTGGTGCAAGAGGACAGGAACAGCGCAGACACAGACCAATGAACACTACTAGCATGAATCTTCCAGTCTCAGGCACATGAAGTACATGAAGGAACACACATAGGGACAGGCATTTGAACAAAAACTGCTAGTTTCACCTGTTGCAATCTGGTTGCTACACCTGAACTAAGCCTGTCAGCAGCGCCATCATAGTATTTTCCATGACAGTTGTTGATCCTCAGGATTAGATGCAATAATATATCTTTAATTATTGATACGATTACCTACGCTAGTGAACCAACTGCATTGTACAATCATAGAATCATAGAATATTAGGGTTGGAAGGGACCTCAGGAGGTCATCTAGTCCAACCCCCTGCTCAAAGCAGGACCAATCCCCAACTAAATCATCCCAGCCAGGACTTTGTCAAGCCTGACCTTAAAAACCTCTACGGAAGGAGATTCCACCACCTCCCTAGGTAACCCATTCCAGTGATTCACCACCCTCCTAGTGAAAAAGTTTTTCCTAATATCCAACCTAAACCTCCCACACTGCAACTTGAGACCATTGCTCCTTGTTCTGTCATCTGCTACCACTGAGAACAGTCTAGATCCATCCTCTTTGGAACCCCCTTTCAGGTAGTTGAAAGCAGCTATCAAATCCCTCCTCGTTCTTTTCTTCTGCAGACTAAATAATCCCAGTTCCCTCAGCCTCTCCTCATAAATCATATGCTCCAGCTCCCTAATCATTTTTGTTGCCCTCCACTGGACTCTTTCCAATTTTTCCACATACTTCTTGTAGCGTGGGGCCCAAAACTGGACACGGTACTCACCAATGCCAAATAGAGGGGAATGATCACGTCCCTCGATCTGCTGGCAATGCCCCTACTTATACAGCCCAAAATGCCGTTAGCCTTCTTGGCAACAAGGGCACACTGTCGACTCATATCCAGCTTCTCGTCCACTGTAACCCCTAGGTCCTTTTCTGCAGAACTGCTGCCTAACCATTCGGTCCCTAGTCTGTAGCAGTGCATGGGATTCTTCCGATCTAAGTGCAGGACTCTGCACTTGTCCTTGTTGAACCTCATCAGATTTCTTTTGGCCCAATCCTCTAATTGTTTAGTTCCCTCTGTATCCTATCCCTACCCTCCAGCATATCTACCACTCCTCCCAGTTTAGTGTCATCTGCAAACTTGCTGAGGGTGCAGTCCACGCCATCCTCCAGATCATTAATGAAAATATTGAACAAAACCAGCCCCAGGACCGACCCTTGGGGCACTCCGCTTGATACCGGCTGCCAGCTAGACATGGAGTCATTGATCACTACCCGTTAAGCCCGACGATCTAGCCAGCTTTCTATCCACCTTATAGTCCATTCATCCAGCCCATACTTCTTTAACTTGCCGACAAGTCTCAATACTTTTTCCAATTAGAGAATCGAGACTGTTTGAAAGCTTGAGCACCAGCCCAGGCCCAAACATCTACCCAGGAATTTTACAGTCCCATAGCCTGATTCCCTCAAACCTGAGTCAGCTGACCTGGGCCAGCTGCAGCCATGCCACGGGTCTTTTATTCCAGTGTCAACATACCCACTGTCACTAGAATCAGAATAAGGGAGCCACTGAAAGTCACCAAACCAGGGTAAGCTGAAAGAATGAACACTTCATAAACATCCATGTCATCATCTACATATCACACAAAACTCCTTGCTCTTTGTTGGAGAAGACTGTTTCATCTATCATTATCATATACCACTTCCCAAAAATGTTCTCAGAAATATTCCTTACAATTTTAATTGCCATGATTATCTCACTTTCAATAACTGGACTTCTGAATTTGTCTTGACTCTTTTTCAGCCACTTTGAAACATAAAGAGCATATTTTTCCTGCAAACAAAGAAATTTAATAAAGTTGTAGTTCACCTCTCCACTGAAGGGAGTATTTCAAATGAAAATCTTTGTCTTGCAAGATAACATATTCCAAAGTATTTTCAATATTTCAGAGTTCTTGTCTTTTTTCCAAGAGTACTGAAAACTTAATATGTCACCAACATTCTCTGTGGTCTTTGAAGAATATCAACTATTTCCTAGTAACACTTGTCTCAATACTTTTTCCAATTAGAGAATCGAGACTGTTTGAAAGCTTGAGCACCAGCCCAGGCCCAAACATCTACCCAGGAATTTTACAGCCCCATAGCCTGATCCCCTCAAACCTGAGTCAGCTGACCCGGGCCAGCTGCAGCCATGCCATGGGTCTTTTGTTCCAGTGTCAACATACCCACTGTCACTAGAGTCAGAATAAGGGAGCCACTGAAAGTCACCAAACCAGGGTAAGCTGAAAGAATGGCCTTGTCTTCCAAAGTTACACACAGGGAAAGATTTAAGTCATGATTGGTTAGGTGTCTCAGAAATGTTAACAGTATCAGGCAACTGGCATTTGATTCTAGTTGCAGGCGATGGCAGAGATAACTCAGTTGATTAACTTGTTGTTGAAAATGTAGCTTCCTTCTTTTTAATGAGCCATGTTTTAAATGATTTCACTTTAGCCCCTTTAAAATAGACTTTTATTTTGTACTTCAACGAACAGAGGACAGGCAAATAGAGGGAGTTTGCCTGGGAGTTCACCTGCAGGGAGTTTGCACAGAATGTTTTTGCCTTTCAGGATCCTGTGAGCAGTACATTCAATGTCTGTGGGGCTTCTTAGAAGGAAGACATGGATAGTGAGCGATCAGTTGCTGTGACCTGCTCAGAATGTGCCATGTTGTCTTTCTCCCAGAGGACAGAAGTGCCTTCGTCTGTATGAAGTGCAAGCTGGTCTGCATATTGGAAGAGAAGGTTAGAGGACTAGAGAGCCATGTATCAACCCTGCGTTGCATCAAAAAAATGAAGATTTTCTGGATAGAAGTCAGGGTTTGGTTCTGGAAGGAAAACATGCTGAAGATTCAGAGAGTGCAGTGCAGAGCAGGGAAGACTATTGGCAGCATGTGACCGCCAGAGGAAGAAAGAAGAGAACCTATGTACTCTCAATGCAGATGGAGGTGCGAAACTGTTTTCAGACTCTCTGCACAGGTATTAGTGCGGAGAAGGATTTGGAAGAGACCTCTGAGGGAAGGTATCAGAAGGAGACCCCATCAGCCGGAAGGCATGTGATGCATTGTCCTAGGGATGGGGGTTCCATGACCGCCACTCCCAAGAGGAGGAGATGGGTGATGGTGGTCAGGGACTCCCTCCTAAGGGGGACGGAGTCATCCATCTGCCGACCAGACCGGGAGACTCAAGAAGTGTGCTGCTTGCCTGGAGCTAGAATCCAGGATGTGACAGAGACAGACTGATCAAGACCTCGGACCACTACCCCTTCCTACTTCTCCACGTGGGCACCAATGATACTGCCAAGAATGACCTTGAGCGGATCACTGCAGACTATGTGGCTCTGGGAAGAAGGATAAAGGAATTTGAGGCGCAAGTCGTGTTCTCGTCCATCCTCCCTGTTGAAGGAAAAGGCCCAGGTAGGGACCGTCAAATTGTGGAGGTGAATGCGTGGTTACGCAGGTGGTGTTGGAGAGAGGGCTTTGGATTCTTCGACCATGCGATGCTGAAGAGATGGGAGCCACCTAACGAAGAGAGGGAAGAGCATCTTCACAGGCAGGCTTGCTAACCTAGTGAGGAGGGCTTTAAACTAGGTTCGCAGGGGAATGGTGACCTAAGCCCAGAGGTAAGTGGGGGAGTGGGATACCGGGAGGAAACACAAGGAGGAGGGTACAAGACGGGAAGCCTCCTGATTCATACTGAGAAAGTAGGGCAATCGGCTAGTTATCTTAGGTGCATGTACATGAATGCAAGAAGCCTGAGAAACAAGCAGGAAGAATTGGAAGTCCTGGCACAATCAAGGGGGGGGCGGCATTTCGGGGCAGGACCTTCCGCAGCTGGCGGCGCTCCTGCTGATGAGGTTCAACAAGGACAAGTGCAGATTCCTGCACTTAGGACGGAAGAATCCTATGCACCGCTATAGGCTGGGGATCGACTGGCTAAGCAGCAGTTCTGCAAAAAAGGACCTGGGGATTACAGTGGACGAGAAGCTGGATATAAGTCAGCACTGTGCCCTCATTGCCAAAAAGGTCAATGGCATATTGGGCTGTATTAGTAGGAGCATTGCCAGCAGATCGAGGGAAGTGATTATTCCCCTCTATTCGACACTGGTGAGGCCACACCTGGAGTACTGCGCCCAGTTTTGGTCCCCAAACTACAGAAGGGATGTGGACAAATGGAGAGAGTCCAGTGGAGGGCAACAAAAATGATCAGGGGGCTGGGGCACATGACTTACAAGGAGAGGCTGAGGGAACTGGAGTTATTTAGTCTGCAGAAGAGAAGAGTCAGGGGGGATTTGATAGCAGCCTTCAACTACCTTAAGGGGGGGTTCCAAAGAGGATGGACCTCGGCTGTTCTCAGTGGTAGCAGATGACAGAACAAGAAGCAATGGTCTCAAATTGCAGTGGGGGAGGTCTAGGTTGGATATTAGGAAACACTATTTCACTAGGAGGGTGGTGAAGCACTGGAATGGGTTACCTAGGGAGGTGGTGGAATCTCCATCCTTAGAGGTTTTTAAGGCCTGGCTTGACAAGGCCTTGGCTGGGATGATTTAGTTGGTATTGGTCCTGCTTTGAACAGGGGATTGGACTAGATGACCTCGTGAGGTCTCTTCCAACCCTAATCCTCTATGATTCTATGACTCAATCACTACTCACTTAGTAAGAATGGTGCAAGATTACAGAATAAAACTAAAACTAAAACTAAAACAAAACCTTCCCCCCCAATACTCTGAAATATTTAGCTGGCCTCTTGGTATTATATAGTCACTATGTTCTCTGTAGAACAGACTACAATGTGGCAGAAAGAAGAATGGGAACAGCCTACTCCTGATCTGCTAATTATTATAGAAAACAATGACTTTTCTGTTTTGCTTATGTAACTCCCTTGGTTCCTCTCTCACCCAGAGACAACGACAAAGAAAACACTAGAAATAAGATGGCAGCTTGAGGTCATTTGACCTCCAGGCCTGATGGGACTTGGGTCACAGGCTACAAAAGGACAGCCAAAGAATCACAGTCTAGCCTCTCCACTTTCTTAGTGAAAAGAGCATACTGACAGGGGTGGAGAAAGATGTGAAGAGACAATCAGGAGGCTCTAGGAGTCAGCCCCAGAGGAGAGTCAGCTGGCTGGACCTATCTCTGGTTTCCTCCGAGAGAGAGAATCAGAAGTCCTCATGCACAGAGACAGAAAGAGTATCAGTAATTTTGTGAAATGGGGGAAACAGTCAGCCTAGCTGAAAAAGAGTGGGAGAAGCACAGATGGTGAGCCCCACCCAGATGCACAGATCTCACCTCCCAAGAAGAGGTGACCCTGCTTGCTGAGCTATTTCCCAGCCAGGGAAGAAAGGAGCCAGAGCCTGCTGCAGGAAAGAACTTCAACCCAGGCCCAGTTACCAAGAACCAGCTGGTATCCTGGGGGAAAAGATAGGGACTTCAAGCAGCTGAGGCCATCACAGACTGTTCCCTGCTAGGCTGACGAGAACAAACTGAGTTATCCATGGACCGTCCCTGCTACAACAATTAGGTAATGTGAAAATAATTTTCAACAACTATTACTTTTAACTGTAGTCCTTCCCAAATAAAAAAAAGTTGCCTATCTCCCTGCCTGATGAAAGGATTTGGGAAAGACTGCCTGTTTTCAAGGTACCCAAAACCGAGAATCCCCTTGTTACCCTCTGCCTCCAGTGAGAGGGAGTCTTTCTTGGGCTAGCTGGGTATTAGCTCCCTGACACTGCTACTGCTACTGCCATTTCAGCCACTCAAGGTGGGCTTATGCCAGCCCTTCCTTTGCCTTGCAGGTTAACAACAGGTACACCCCAATCTTTGAATCCCTTTGAGTCATTCCCCTGTGATATCCAGCCCAACACTGGCTACTCTCAGAAATTCCAGATCCTCTGCACCCCAAGATGTAGTGTAGCTTGCCAGTTTTACCTTAAACCACTGTTCCTGTAAACCACGCAGCACTTGTGAGCACTTATAATAAAACAGAAAATCATTTATTTAAGTAAGAATTAAGATTTAACTAGAAACAAAGTAGAGTGGTGGAAACAAGTGGTTACAATACTAAACAAAATCATAAAATGCAAACGTGAGTCTACACTTATCAATAGTTACCTTTCCTAGCTAGTAAAGTAGACTTCTCCCCAAAAGTTCAGAGCACATCTACACTTAAAACACTGCATTGGCACAGCTGCACCGCTGTAGCACTTTAACGAAGATACTCCAAGCTGACAGGAGAGAGCATTCCCATTGGCATAGTTAATCCATGTCCCTGAGAGGCGGTAGCTATGTCAGCAGGAGAAACTCTCCCATTGACATTGCGCTATTTACATGGGTGGTTAGGTCGGTATAATTACATTGCTCAGGCATGTGGATTTTTCACACTCCGAGCGACATAGATATACCAATATAGGTATGTCGTCTAGACCAGACATAAGTCTGTTGCAGAGCTGATCGGTTTCTCAATAACCAGGATCCAAACATTTAAAAAAGCCCTCTCCCCAGTCTGTCTCATCAATACATGAATATATTATGCTAGTAAGGAGATGATTTTTATAGGACAGAGTTATAAAGATGCTATGATAATAACAATAGCTCAATTGCAACAAGTGGATCTTTTCCAGAATAGTGAAATAGGAATATTTTACTAAAAGACAAGGGTCTAAAATATGCAGGGGAAAAGAAATACACTCTTCTGGAAAGTGATTAGAATAGTCTTATTTGACATCTGCTTATATTAAGTGTTACATAAGGCAATACCCACTCAACTGATCATTTTAGAATCAATGGAACATATTCTCTCCTATGTGCACATCATTCTCATTAATATTAATGGCAGTTTTGAATGGACATCAAGGGGAGATTAAATTCCCAATAATTATATTAGTATACTATCAGTGTAATATGGCATACATTCCGTGGCAGTTTAATTACTTAATTCCTGAGATGAAAACTGTGTCTTACCTTTCTTTAGGCAAGGAAATTTGAATAATTTTACAAATCCAAAATCATCTCCAGTCACTAGCACTGAGCTACTGTAATTTCCATCCACAGAGTTGACATCTGTAATGTTGGTATATTTTGGCCAAATTCCATTCACTTCAGGCCCTATCACACAGGTCCATGAGGCCCAATGAATTCCTTTGATCTCATCTTTGCTTGTTAAATGCTTCCCAGCTGAAAATAGTCAAATTAATATGCTGTTTCACCAATTATCTTTCCATTAAAAAGATGCTTTTCTCCATTATAGTTAGTTGTGTGTTCTTTTTGAGCTCAGTGTTTTTATGCCAAGAAAGAAAGATTATTTTATTTTAAATAAACATGATCTATCTGGTTATGATTTTTCCTAGATCATCACTGTAGAATCTGAGCACTTTACAGATTATCTAGATCCTGATTTTACACCATTTTGACTCAAAAAGTCACATCTTCTATAGCAGTTCTACAAAAGAAATGCCTCTAACTGTACAGTTACATATACACATAAATAAAGAGAACACTTTTAGGTGCTATAAAATTAATAAAATAATATATACTAATTCAAATTTTGAAATGAGGATTAAAATTCTAAAATATCCTATCCTAAACCTACCTCCATTTATTAACTTCACTTTTACAACTGGTACAGGAATTTGCTTTATTGGATTATATAATATCAATTAAATGAGAATATTTGGTTAATCTGTCACTATACAATAACTCTTTACATTAACAAAGACTTTTCTATGGGTAATAGCTTTCCCCTAAGTTAATTAGGCATGTTATTACTTCATGGTAATCTTTAATGCTCCCTATGTAAATAGCATTTCTGAATGTCTTGTATGTACTAGGAGAACATAATTGGGAAAAAATATTAGCTGACAAACATTTTTATTCATGTTTCATTTGCAATGATTGCAAGTAATCCTATTGTATTAAGATTGTATCAGCAACACAACATGAGCTGATCAGCAGAGTAATGTTTGAAGTCAAATTTCATTGAAGAATAATTTCAAGAATTGTTATGAAGAACTTTGGACTTGTCCCAAGAAGACTATAACAATTCTGTAGGGGAAACAAAGTTAAACTTACCACATGTGATAGAATGCATTAGCTACATTTTAAACATATAAGGAGATGTCAGCTGAAAAGAAAGCAATCTAATTTTAAAACTTCACTAAATTAGAGCTGGGTCTAATTCTTGGGGGTGTCAAATCCAGGGTTTTGGTTCAAGCTCATATATACAGTAGACATTAAAAATTATCTGAAATCAATTAATTGTAACATTTCTTTTTTCTTCAAAATTGTTAAATATAGAGTAAATCTTTAGCTTTCATTCTAAAATGATTATAAAGCTATTAGGGATGTACAGCCCACTGGATTTCTTGGCCAGAAGAATATTAAAAACATTTTAATCTAAATGTAAATCTATTAACAATTCTGAAGTGCCTGTCACTATATTATCTGTGTGCTGGATATGCTTAATTTAGCCTTTAATGTGCCACAATTTATTGAAGTAAACATTTTTTCCTCTGTGCTACTCATTATTTAATATTAGCAAAAAGACTTTCAAATTGTTATTCCCCAGGACATATGTATATTACATGCAGATATGGAAACCTCAAGTGATGCAAACTTTGAGAAACAGAGGAATGCTGGTCATAAACTGATTTTTTTAAAGATTTGTTCATTTTAAAGTTAACACAGTGATGACAATTAAATAAAGTTTAAAATGAGAGATTTAGGTAATCATTTTTAAACTAGTTTTTACACTCATTTTGATGAAGACATGTTTTAAACCAAAACAAAATCTTTTCCTGTTATTTGTCATATTTTTCTAAATCTGAAGGGCAGTTTTAATCTAGGTACTTACTTATTAAGCTTTAAACAAAATTAATGATTTTTACTATGGTAGCACTCAGAGGGTCCATGCAGGATTGTGATCCTGTTGTGCTAGGTGCTGTACAAATACATACGATCAAGCCCCAAAGAACTTATTATGTGTTTGTCCTTTCAAATGTATAAATAATATAAAGAACCTTTAAAATTCTAAATTTTGGTGCAGGCTAATATATTAGCTTTTCACTTTTGGTGATCTGGATTCAAATCCTGGCCAAGGTCACAAGTGAAAATGAGTTTAGTAGTCTCATCATAATCTTTATGTTGTTAATGTCACAAAACCATTACATAGTTTGTCATGACTAGTAGATCTGGCCAAAACTCAAGATTTGCAGTTTGGGAGAAACAAACAGCAATGAAATGGACAAGAATGTCAATTTTAGTCAGCAGCTGCCTGGGCTACCATGGTATGCGTATCCAGGGTAGCCAGGGCTGGCTCCAGGTACCAGCCCACCAAGCTTGTGCTTGGGACGGCACCTGGAGGGGGGCGGCGTGGTGCTCCGGCCGCCGGGGAGAGCGGGGCCACAGCCGGGCTCGCCGCCCTCCCCCCGGGGCTCCGGCTGCCCTCCCCCCCGCGCCCTCCCCTCCCCAGAGCCGGCCCTGAGGGTAGCCATATCATGCAGACTGCCCCAGGGCCAGGTCTCCCAGAATCCCAGCTCCACAGCAGAAAGCCCATAAATCCTGAAAGCCCCAGCTTGAGCCAGGGTTGTCATGGCTTCCAGGCTCCCTGCTGTGGGGTTCTCTCTGGTGGTGTGGGGTTCCATCCAAGAACCTGCAGGTTCCCAACACTGTGCCCTGGAGCCTGGATATCCTGAGAGCTCTGTCTCAAGACTGAGTTCTCATGACTTCCAGGCTCTGTGATGCACAGCCAGGATCCTAGACCATGGAAGCCTGGGCATGGTGGGGCATGGGACTCCATTTTCTGACCAGCTCTTATGATTAGCAGTTTTTGTTCTACATAAGATCAATATTGGAAGAGTGGACAAGTTTAGGTTTAAAGTGAATTAGCTACTCTCTTGGGTAGAATGAACTCTACTCTCAGTCCCTCTTTCTAATACTAAACTCGTTACTACACTTTAGGCTGTACAGCTCTTCAAACTGCTGTTACCCATATATTTCCAGTCTTCTGCTGAGGACTTTCTGGCATGATCTGTGTTCATGATTTCCAGTGGCCCTGTCAAAGCTTAACAGTGTCATTTTGGAGTGCCAATAATTATTGTGGAATTTTGAAAATGTTTATATTTCAAGGATACATTTGACATTTACCCAAACATTCTTAATAATTAGTTTAACCACCAATTCCAGAATTATGCATTATATGAATGGAATGAAACCAGTGTATAACAAAGGGTGGCTTTTTCAGACATTAATGATGATCTAGAATTTATTTCTTTAGTGAGTCAGTATATAATATAACTAATACTATGGGAAATGTGCAATTAGATGAATACTGATGTGGAGAGATATTTCTTTTACTAAAGATTAATATGAATTGTAAATATATCTGATTTTATAAGTAAACAATAGATATTTAGGTAAATAATAAACAAGTGTTTCTGCTTTGAGATGTAAAATTTGAATACACATATTGTATTGTCCTCTTAGAAACCATAAAACTAGCTTATTTGTTCATAAATCTAACTTCTCTGAACTTACATGGCATTTTGTAGAACAGTCGCTCTCCTGCACCATCATTGGTTTGCAAGAATTTACTATCCACAGACCAGTCAATATGAGTAATAAAACTAGAAGACTTGTTGCATTCTCCTATCTTCTTGTATCGTTGAGCAACTGCATAGATATCCACGAGGCCATCATTAGAACCCACAGCAAGATAAGAGCCATCTGGTGAAAATTTCATTTCATGAATTACTTCCTTTCGGTCTTTAATATGAACTACCTCTGTCATATCTCTGAAAGAACCAAGAGCAAGAATATAAATTATGGACTTGTAAATATGAAACCCAAAAATATTTAAATTAAGACAGACATACTAAACACTTTCTAAAAGCAAAATCAGACTTCAGAAGTCAGAATCCTCCATTCTGAAAAGTCTCTGTTGCTCTTACTGTCTATACTCATAAGTTTTTAAGCAAAACAAACAGGTTTATATCTAGCAAAGTGACTTTACCATTTTGACTTGACATTTATAAACATTTACGATTCTCTTTGTTATACTCCTTACGGCCAATTAACTGCTTTCATCTTGTTTTTTTCTAGTTTAGAAAGAGAAATGACTATACCTCTTTGTAAATGTTTTTCATTAGAAAGAAAATTATGAACTCAAAATATGAACTGCTACTCTAAGTTATGTAAAGTATATTTGGGGATGTAATGTAACTCAGTAGCCCACTGTTTTCCATTATAGTAGGATAAGTTAGGTTTTTTCTGTACAAGAGACTACTTAGTATCAAAGCCAGTCAGCATTATATTGATTATATTATAGACTGTGGCTCTAAGGAAGATTTTTGGAGATGAAGCTGCTTGTGTTACCTCATGGAACTTTTAACATTTTTAAAATAATGTAGTTTTTAGTTTGCTTCATTACTGCTATGTGGCCTCAAAGTTTATAAATTTGAATAAACTTTAATGAGACTTTTCTTGTTGCAGATCTATCACAGAATTCAGAGAGGAGAATAAACAACATTAAGAGTAGGAATAGACTGTGGGATTTGGTGGTATTAGTGGTGAAGCTGGTCAAGGAATGATTTTTTTTCCTCCTCAAGAAAACAATTTCTTTTCATTGAAATGTTTCATCAAAATGTTTTGGGTATTACTTGAAAACCCAAAATCTGAAAAAATGTTGGGTTTTGGTTTTTCAAACAAACACTCCAAAATTGTCAAAGAAAACACATTATTTGTTTGAATATTTCCATTTTGTCATAAAGAAATTGGTTATGAACCTGTCCTGTAACTGTTGTTCTTTGAAATGTGTTGCACATTTTCATTCCACTTCAGGTGTGTGCATACCCAGTGCACAGTTGTTGGGGATTTTTCTCTCAGCAATAACCATCAGAGCAGTATGTCCATTTTCTGCTGCCTCATGCCACCATTCGAAGCTACAAAGGCAGAGCTTCCCCCAACCTTCCTCAGTTCCTTCCTTCTAGAAGATTCAGACAGAGAGAGGAAGGAGGATGAGTCATGGAATGGACAAGTGCAACACATCTCAAAGGACATCAGTTACAGGACATGTTAGGAACTGCTTTCTTCTCCAAGTGATTGCACATGTCCATTCCACTTCAGGTGACTCACAAGTAGTTTGATCAGGAGGTAGAATCAGAATCTATCTGAATAATGATTGAAGGACCACATGTCCAAATCTGGCATCATTTCTAGACTGCTGAGAGATGGCATAAAGTGAAGCAAAGGTATGAACTGATGACCAAGTTGCTGCTTTGCAAATGTCCAGAATAGGCAGCTGGCCCAGAAAAGCTGCATGAGATCTGGTTGAACGTGCTAGCATTCTATTCAGTGGCAGAACATCAGCCAAGTCACAGCACAAATGAATACAAGAAGAAGGCCCTTCATTCTGTCTGTAATTGCCAGGAACAATTTGAGACAATGGCCTAAATGGTTTAGTCCTGTCCAGGTAAAATGCTAACACTCCTCTAATGTCTAATGTGTGGAGCATCTCCTCATCCCTATGATTATGAGGCTTACGGGGGAAAAGTTGGTAAATATATTGCCTGATTAATGTGAAAGTGAGGTCCACCTTGGTGAGAAACTTCAAATGAGGGTTTGTTTTTGTAGAAGATTGTATATGGAGGTCCAGAAACTAGTACTTGTAATTCACTCGCTCTCCTGGCTGAGGTGATTGCATCAAAAAAGTCTATCTTTATAGAGAGATGGAGCAATGAACAGCTAGCCAATGGTTCAAAAGGAGGACCCATTAGCTTTTCTAATGCCAGGTTTAAGTCTTAAGGGGGAATAGGATCCTGTACTTGAGGATATAAACCCTGCACGAATCTAACTGTCAAAGGATTGGAGAAAAATGAACAATTATCAATAGGTGACAGGTGCCACAAGGACTCCTCGTTGTTTTAGCTGCTAGATAGATCTTGATGGAACTAATGGCAAGACCTTGTTGTTTCAAGTGTAACAAATAGTCCAACACATGATGGAGCAGAGCCCAGACAGAGTGAATGCCTTTTTGCTGGGAGCAAATGGAGAATCTCTTACACTTTGCCAAGTAAATAAACCCAGGAGAAGGCTTTTTGCTATTTACAAGTACATCTTGAATCCCCTTTGCACAAACCTCCTCCTGTTAGCCATGGAGCAGCTAGACTATCAGATGGAGGGCCTGCAGGTTAGGGTGGAGGAGGTGACCATGGTCCTGAGAGATCAGGTCTGAGTCCAGTTGGTAGTGGCAATAGAGCTCTGTATAAAAGGGTCAGCTTAGTAGAAAACCAATGTTGCTGAGATCATACTGAATCTATGAGTATGACTCGAGCATGCTGCTGCCTGATTTTCAACAACATTCTGGATAGAAGTGAAACTGGGGGAAATGCATATGGGAGCTTGTCTGTCCAAGGCAACAGGAAAGCATCCATCAGAGACTGTGGGCTGTGACCTGCTCAAGAACAAAACTGATGACACTTCCTGTTGACTTTTGTTACAACAGGTCTATATGGGGAGTCTCCCACAGTTGGAAAATGTATCTGGCTGTGTCTGGTAGGAGAGACCATGGTTACTGGTAAAAGATCTGCTTAATCCATCTGCAAGATTGTTTTGAACACCTGGAAGGGTGAGAGGCTTTGAGATGGATTGAGTTAGCAATACGAAAGTACCACAGCCACATTGCATCCTGGCAAGTTGACCATGCCCCTCTTTGCCTGTTCTCATAGAACACGGCAGCTGTATTGTCTGCGAGTATGAGAAGATTTTTTCCCTTGTTATGGGGAAGGAAGGCTTGATATGCTAGCCAGATGGTCCTTAGTTCACTGACATTTTATATGTAGGGTTAAATCCTAAGCAGACCATAAACTTTGAGTTTCAGGGACCACAAGTGAGCCCCTCAACCTAGGGCAGATGTGTCCATAGCTATGGTCAAAGATGGTTAAGGAAGAGCAAACAGAACCCCTCTATACACACACACCTTGAAGGGTCTCTCCACCAGTCTAGAGAGGCCAAGATTGGAGTGAGCTCCTGAACCACCATGTCTAGGGGAAGACAAATTGTAAATTACACCGATGCCAGCCACCTTTGCAGCTTCCAGAGACAGAGCCTGGCAAGTTAAACTACATAAGTGTATGAGGCCAATTGCCCCAGAAGTTTGAGGCAAGTGCATACTATCATTGGCCTTCAGGTCTAACACAATGGCCAGCATAGTCTGGAATCTTATCTGTGAAAGGAAGGCCTTGGGTTCCATAAAGTCCAAGACTGCTCCTATAAATTCTACATTTTCTACAGGTGACAGGATTGACTTTTGTATGTTGATGAGCAACCCTAGCACATTGAAGGTGTACTGGATGACAGACACACTGGACAGTACTGAGCCAGTTGTCCAGGTAGGGAAGAACTTGAACTCCTGACTTCTTCAGGAATACTGCCACCACTGTAATGTAGTACTTTGTGAACACCCATGGAGCTGTGGACAGGCCAACCAGTAATATTGTGAACTGGTAGTGGGATTGATTTACCAAAAACCTGAGGAATTTTCTGTGGCTTTGATGTATTGCCATGTGAAAATACAAGTCTTTTAGGACAAGGGAAGCATACCAGTCTCCAGGGTCAAGGGAGGAGATAATGGAAGCCAGTGTGACCATATGAAAGTTTATTTTCTTCAGATGTTTGTTGAGCTGCCACAGGACTAGTATGGGTCTGAGTCTTCCCTTTGCTTTTGGGATCAGAAAATAGTGGGAATAAAACTCCTTCCCTCTGCATAACTGAGGAACTTCCTCTATGACTCCCAGCTGGAGGAGAGATTACACCTCCTGAAGGAGGACCGCCTTGTGAGAGTGGTCCTGAAAAGGGATGGAGAAGGAGGGTAGAAGTGGGGATAAAAAGAAATTGAAGGGTGTATCCTAATTCTTCTATGCTTAAGACTCACTGGTCTGTAGTGATGCAGGACCAAGCACCCACATAGTTGGAGACCTGATTGGCAAACAGTGTTCTAAGAGAGGCTGGCATTCTGGAAACTGGTAGGGTGTTCTCGACAAACACATGCAAATATTTACTTAGAATTCGCAGGCTGTGTGGGTTAATGAGGAGCTGAGGCAAAAGGAGTGGGTGGTCTTCTGCACTTTTTTCTGGCTAAGTCTTGGTGACAAGGCATGAAAGCAGGATAATGGTGAGGCTGCTGAGGACAGAACAGTTTCCTCTTTGGTGTAGGTGTATAAATGCCCAAAGATTTGCGCATCAGCCTAGAGGCTATGCAGCTTGTCATCTGTCTGCTCAGAGGAGAGTTGCGACCCCTCAAAGGACAAGTCCTATAAGGTCTGTTGGACCTCTTGAGGAAGACCCAATGACTGGAGCCACCAGTATCTGCACATCATAATGGCCGATGCCGTGGCTCTACCTGCAGTCAACAGTGTCCAAACCCACCTAAAATGAGATTTTGGCCACTAATTCACACTCATCTACCATGGTGAGAAATTCCTGCCTTGCATCCTCTGGCAATTTGTCTTTACGTTATAATATATTGTCCCAGAAGCTACAGTCATAGTGGTCCAGCAAAGCCTGCTGGTTACCAGTCCTGAGCTGCAGCTCTGGTGTCAAATAAAGTTTTCTGCCTAAGAATCATAGAAGATTAGAGTTGGAAGAGACCTCAGGAGGTCATCTAGTCCAACCCCCTGCTCAAAGCAGGACCAACACCAACTAAATCATCCCAGCCAGGCTTTTGTCAAGTAGGGCCTTAAAAATCTCTAAGGATGGAGATTCCACCACCTCCCTAGGTAACCCATTCCAGTGCTTCACCACCCTCCTAGTGAAATAGTGTTTTCTAATATCCAACCTAGACCTCCCTGTAACAACGCTGACTCATCGGCGCAGTGCCTCCTGCTGGTCAGTCTGGGAATTAGCTCATCCAGCTCAGGAGCGCCCTCCTCTATCCAGTTTCTCTCCTGCCCTTACCTGCCCCTCTGAAGTCTCTTTATCTCCACCAGTTCAGGCCCCGCGTCCCACCCGAACCACGGTGCCCCTTACCTTGGGGTGCTGCCTCTTGGCAGTGTCCCCACACTCTGGGTCTCCCTTCTCAGGGGAACCCCAACCCCCCTTGCCTCAGCGGCTACTGCCAGTCATAATCTAGGCCCTTCTCTCAGGGGCAAACTGCAGTCTGAAAAGGCCACTCATCAATAGCAAGGTGGTTGGACATGTTGTCTTTTCTTGCCCTGGCTGCCTCCCTGCAGCCCTAGTACCTCCTCAGGCCTTTGCTGCAAGGCCTCAGCCTGGGAGGTTGCCAGGCCAGAGCTCCCCAGCTCAGCCTGCCCTTTCCCAGTACTGCTCTGTCCAAGGTACCTGTCATAACTATGAAGGGAAGGGTAACAGCTCTCTGTGTACAGAGACTCCAAATCCTTTTACCTGTAAAGGGTTAAGAAGCTCGGGTAACCTGGCTGACACCTGACCCAAGGACCAATAAGGAGACAAGATACTTTCAAATCTTGGGGGGGGAAAGGCTTTTGTGTGTGCTCTTTGTTTTAAGGGGTGGTTCGCTCTTGGGACTGAGAGGGACCAGACATCAATCCAGGTTCTCCCCATCTTTCTAAACAAGTCTCTCCTATTTCAAACTAGTAAGTAAAAGACAGGCAAGGCGTCTTAGATTTACTTTGTTTTCTCAACTTGTAAATGTACCTTTTTACCAGAGTGTGTATCTTTGTTTGCTGTACTTTGAACCTAAGACAGAGGGGGGTCCTCTGAGCTCTTTAAGTTTGATTACCCTGTAAAGTATTTTCCATACTGATTTTACAGAGATGATTTTTACCTTTTTCTTTAATTAAAAGCCTTCTTTTTTAAGAACCAGATTGATTTCTCCTTGTTTTAAGATCCAAGGGGGTTTGGATCTGTATTCACCAGGAGTTGGTGAAAGGAGGGTGGAAGGAAGGAGGGGGGGATGGTTAATTTCTCCTTGTTTTAAGATCCAAGGGGGTTTGGATCTGTGTTCACCAGGGAATTGGTGAAAGGTTTCTCAAGGCTTCCCAGGGAGGGAATTCTTGTGATGGTGGCAGCGGACCAAAGCTAAGCTGGTAGATAAGCTTAGAAGTTTTTATGCAGGCCCCTACATTTGTACCCTAAGGTTCAAAGTGGGGATCCAGCCTTGACAGTACCCATGTCTCTACCAGGCAGCTAGGTCCTTCTTGCTCCACTCCTTCTCCCCAGGAGCCCTTCTTATACTGGCCCAGCCAGGCTCTGATTGGCTGCCTCAAGCCCGCTCATGATTGGCTCCCCGGGGCAGCCCTTTCCCAGGGCTGTTTTTAACCCCTTCCAAACTGGAGCGGGGCCCTGCTATGCTCCCACTCTGTAACTTGAGACCATTGCTACTTGTTCTGTCATCTGCCACCACTGAGAATAGCCTCTTTGGAACCTCCCTTCAGGTAGTTGAAGGCTGCTATCAAATCCCCCCTCACTCTTCTCTTCTGCAGATTAAACAAGCCCAGTTCCCTCAGCCTCTCCTCGTAAGTCATGTGCCCCAGCCCCCTAATCATTTTCATTGCCCTCCGCTGGACTCTCTTCAATTTGTCCACATCCTTTCTGTAGTGGGGGGCCCAAAACTGGATGCAATACTCCAGATGTGGCCTCACCAATGCTGAATAGAGGGGGAAATCACTTCCCTCGATCTGCTGGCAATGCTCCTACTAATGCAGCCCAATATGCCGTTAGCCTTCTTGGCAACAAGGGCACACTGCTGACTCATATCCAGCTTCTCATCCACTGTAATCCCCAGGTCCTTTTCTGCAGAACTGCTACTTAGCCAGTCGGTCCCTAGTCTGTAGTAGTGCATGGGATTCTTCCATCCTAAGTGCAGGACTCTGCATTGTCCTTGCTGAACCTCTTCAGATTTCTTTTGGCCCAATCCTCTAATTGTTTAGGTCCCTCTGTATCCTATCCCTACCCTCCAGCATATCTCCCTCCAGCTTAGTGTGATCCACGAACTTGCTGAGGGTGCAATCTATCCCATCCTCCAGATCATTAATAAAGATGTTGAACAAAACTGGCCCCAGGACCAACCCCTGGGGCACTCCACTTGATACCAGCTGCCAACTAGACATTGAACCGTTGATCACTACCCATTGAGCCCGACGATCTAGCCAGCTTTCTCTCCACCTTATAGTCCATTCATCCAATCCATACTTTTTTAACTTGCTGGCAAGAATACTGTGGGAGACCGTACCAAGAGCTTTGCTAAAGTCTTTGCTAAAGAGATCTAACTTCTTTGCATCCTTTCCTTTGGGGGTAGATGCCTGCTGCCACTGTATTCTCTCTCATTGACAGCTCAGACTATCACCAATCCCGGAGTGGGGTGGTGTAAAAATGTTCAAATCCCCCTGAGAGAATAGAATATCTGTGCTTGGCCCTTTCTGCTAGGTGGGAGGAGCGAAGATGGAGTTTGTCACAACACTTTGGTGGGCTCAGGATAGCTTCATTAATTGGAAGCACTACTCTTGATGGGTTTCAGAGTAGCAGCCGTGTTAGTCTGTATCCGCAAAAAGAACAGGAGTACTTGTGGCACCTTAGAGACTAACAAATTTATTAGAGCATAAGCTTTCGTGGGCTACAACCCACTTCTTCGGATGCATATTGAGTGAAACATATCGAGGAGATATATATACACACATACAGAGAGCATGAACAGGTGGGAGTTGTCTTACCAACTCTGAGAGGCCAATTAAGTAAGAGAAAAAAAACTTTTGAAGTGATAATCAAGATAGCTCAGTACAGACAGTTTGATAAGAAGCAAGTGTGAAAATACTTACAAGGGGAGATAGATTCAATGTTTGTAATGGCTCAGCTATTCCCAGTCTTTATTTAATCCTGAGTTGATTGTGTCTAGTTTGCATATCAATTCCAGCTCAGCAGTCTCTCGTTGGAGTCTGTTTTTGAAGTTTTTCTGTTTTAAGATAGCCACCCGCAGGTCTGTCATAGAATGGCCAGACAGGTTAAAGTGTTCTCCCACTGGTTTTTGAGTATTATGATTCCTGATGTCAGATTTGTGTCCATTAATTCTTTTGCGTAGAGACTGTCCAGTTTGGCCAATGTACATGGCAGAGGGGCATTGCTGGCACATGATGGCATATATCACATTGGTAGATGTGCAGGTGAACAAGCCCCTGATGGTATGGCTGATGTGATTAGGCCCTATGATGATGTCACTTGAATAGATATGTGGACAGAGTTGGCATCGGGCTTTGTTACAAGGATAGGTTCCTGGGTCAGTGTTTTTGTTCAGTGATGTGTGGTTGCTGGTGAGTATTTGCTTTAGGTTGGGGGGTTGTCTGTAAGCGAGGACAGGTATGTCTCCCAAGATCTGTGAGAGTAAAGGATCATCTTTCAGGATAGGTTGTAGATCTCTGATGATGCGCTGGAGAGGTTTTAGTTGGGGGCTGAAGGTGACAGCTAGTTGTGTTCTTGATGGTTCCACAGAAGCTAAGACGTTAACCAGCCTGTGAGACCTTTCTCCAACCTCTTCCACCTGGATATCCAGAGTGGAAGTCACCCTCTTGAACAAGTCCTGATGAGCCTATAATCCTCAGGGGGAAGTGAGGAACTTTCTGATACCACTGCCTCATCAGGTGATGAAAGAGGAGAAAGCCAAAACTGGCTGTAGTGGAGCCTTCTTCAATTCCTCTAAAGGGAGAATTTCCTCCTGCTCGGTACTGAACCTGTTACTGGGTGTGGTCTCCCTCTGCACCTGGTGTGGTAAATCTTGGTGCCTACTTGATGAAGCAGAGTAGGGAGGGTGTGGAGATGACCTGGAGGAAGGAAAAAAAACCTAAGGGGTCCAAAATGTCTATTGGTAAGGTCTCAGAGCCCAACTACTTCCCAGTCAATGGTCTCTGGTTGATGGCCAAGATGGAGCCTCAAAGGAATACCAAGGATGGTAGGCTGTGGAAGGGGAATGGTTCATGGTCCGGCTGCGACACATGGGAGCCAAACTCGGAGTTTGAAGATGAACCAGCCTCCTCTAACCAAGTAGGGGCTATTCCAATCATTGCCCAAGATCAATGTTGGGAGCCTGCAGATGGTGCTATCAGTGAGATCATGGCTGGCTTCCTTCTTGAAAGTACCACATGAAGACATACACGGAGTACTAGAGGCACCCACAGTACCGCATGCTGGGACAAAGTCAATAAAGTTACAGTGGGCACTGGTACTGGGCAAGAAGATTATTGGATCGCTGGCAAAGCCGGCACATTGAGAATCACCAGATCCCATGCTGTCACATAAGCCAAAGTAGACGGTACCGGAACAGTACTGTTGAACTAAATGGAGCCACTTCGGGGGCCAATCTCAACGGTGCCGGTGCCAGAGTTGACAGTCCCTGCTGAGCAGATGACTGCCTTGGAAAGTGCCTTGGCCTTGAGTGCACTCTGTTGTGCTTGTCCATGTGCCTGCTGGACTTAGGTGCTGGGGACCTCAATCTCCCAGAAACTGGGCCCTTAAATGTCTTCTTCTGGTGTCTCTCCCACACTACTAGGGAGGGCAATAGGCCCCAAAGCTCAATCAAAACAGAGGGAACACTTCTGATGGATGCAGATGCACTCAGTACCCACTCCGAAGGCTCTAAGGGTTGATGCAGGGCTGCCTCCATCAAAAGAAACTTGAGTCTGGCCTCCCTGTTTTTCTTGGTTATTCGGTTAAAGTCCCTGCAAATTTGAAACGGATCCTGATGTAAGTCTCCCCATGACACTTCAGGTATCCTGAGTGCAGGTCACTCACAGGCGTTGGTTTCTTGCAGGAAGGGCAGGGCTTGAAACCCGTGGACCATGCCATGCCCTACCACTGGGACTCAGCAGTGGGAATTGAAGCTTTAAAAACACTTTAAAAAACAATATTTCTATATCTACCAAACAGTCTAAACTACAAAAACTACTAAAACAAGTACCAACTACATACAAATATGAGGGGAAATTTTGCAATAGCAAGACCACACATTCCTATAACTGTCACGGGTGGTAAGAAGGAACTGCTGCGGGGGCGGGAGGTCAGAGGCAGCTCTGCCCTTTATACTTTTGCATGGTACCACCAAGGGAAAAATCTCTGACAAGTGGGCTTGCACACAACTGCAGTAGAATGGACATGTGCAACACATCTCAAAGAACCATTTTTTCTTGAAAAAGTGTTTTGACAAAAAAATGTTCTACCAACTCTATGCAATAGTTTAGTGGTGACTAGAGCTGATATAACCACTCCACAACAGGAAATGCCACCCTCTAGATTTCCCGTTTATGGCCACAGGGCCCAAATCACTGAGATTCTGAGAGCTCCATGACACAGAGTCCATTTGGATCAGAATCTGACCCTAAAAAAAAGAGAAAAATATATTGCCAGAACCCATAGTTTCCTGCATTCAGGGTTTGCAGAATTGCTCATCTTCCAAGAAATCTTGGAACAGGAATAGATGGAGAAACACTTACACTTAGGGTTTCCCACACAAACATTGTCATTTTTTTAAGGCTAGAATAATGGATCCAGGATTTGTTATTACCAGTATCTAACATCAGAATCATGAATAATGTTAAATGCCAGCCAAATCATCAAAAACAAGATTACCGTGAGCCAGAGACGAGATTAATTGCCAGAGAATGAAACTGATCTTTTAAAAGGAGTTTTAATGTAATATTACTACATTATTTAAAAATTAAGCTTTATAAAAGTCTGTGCTAGTACTACTATGTGGCAGTACTTTTAATGACTTTAAATAAAAATTGTATGACTATACAGCTGAACAAATTTAGAAGTTTAAAAGTCATTTTTGTGTTAGAGAATAGCTGACAGATCTCCCTGGGTTTTCTTCACTGTTTATGCTCTCCCAGCCATAAGATTATTAATACCCTCTTAGTGCACACCTTTTGCAAATCTTCACTGGGTGAGGAATACCTTTGTACTTATGTATTTGGGATGTGTACTTCAAGTATCCAAAGAAGTGTTCCTTTCTTCCTATTAAAAAGCCTTGACTGCATAACAATATCATGCATTTTACTTCTATTATGTACTCATTTTTAATTCTTTTATCCACCAACCTCAATAATAAATGATTTATTAGGGCCCTATTCAGAATCTTTTACTCATGCAAAACCTTTGTTGACATAAATGAAAGTCTTCCTGGAGTAAAGAGTGCTCAGTAAGATGGACATGTTATATTGCTTTGGCTTTCCATAGAAATGAATGGGTAATTTTTTCTATTTCACATAACATGAAGCAGAAAAATGGAGGTTCTGATTGTGGATTGCTTCTGCACCTTGTATAGTGTGACAAAGTTCCTCCTCTGCCTTGGTGGGTCCTGCGCTTATAGGCGGATTTACTCACCTCAGAGATTCACGGCAGCCCTCAGTTTGGCTACTTTTGCTAGTGGCTCAAACCTGCCGTCCTCTCAGCTAACCTCATCACTGGCCAGCATGGGGGAAATGGAGAACAATCCCCACAGTCTCTGTGTCCCACCTAGTGGGTCAGGGACAGGCCAGATCCCTTTCCAATTTAGACCTTCCCTTCTGGTGTTTCTCACAGACCAGGTCAACTCCTCCTGTGTCCGATTAGGAGCTGGAGGGATGGGGGAACCCGGGCCCATCCTCTACACCGGGTTCCAGCCCAGGGCCCTGTGGATAGCAGCTGTCTACAATGTTCCCTGTATCAGTTGCGTGACAGCTACAACTCCCTGGGCTACTTCCCCATGGCCTTCCCCAGCACCTTCTTTATCCTCACTGCAGGATCTTCCTCCTGAAGCCTGATCACGCTTGAACTCTTCACTCCTCCAGCAGCACGTCTTCTCACTCCCTGCTCCTTGCACACACCCCTATTATCTGATGGGAGGTCCTTTTTAAACCAGGTGTCCTGATTGCTCTAGGGCAGCCCCTGCTCTGGTCACTCAGGGAACAGAAAATTGTTCATCCAGTGGCCAGTATATTTGCCTTCTACCAGACTCCTGTACCCCACTGTCTGGGTCTGTCACAATAGCCATTTGCATCTCTGCAATTAAGGGTAAAACACAATCAAAAGAGAATAGTAGCATTTTACTCTCACTTAGCACAGTGGTTCACAACTTTACACAAGCTGCAAGGCAGTGGAGAATCAAGTCTGGAAACTTTAGATCCCATTTGGGTAATGAGTTATATAAAATATGGGATTATTTTATGGGAAAAAAATAATAGGCCAATTTTTCATATACATATGCCTTCATTGCAGCCACAAAATATGTATGCACACCTATGGAACTTATAAAGCAGCATGTGCAGTGGTTACATATTTAGTTATCTGTTCTCATGCACAGTCACTTGAGTTTTGCTCACAAATGAGAACTTTATTTATATATCTGTTCTGCTGGTGAAATGTGGGTACACATTTTAAAATCTGTCCCAGTATGGTAAAAGTGCACTACAGCAACTTTCACAGATCTCCCACTGTTTATAGGTTTTTCTTCCTACCTAAATATTTCACTTGCTGTTGCACTTCTTCCATTCCATTATTCCAACAAAAAATACCTTGTGATATGGCTTTTGAAATAGACAAAAATTCATTCTAAAGAGTTAAAAGGTGCTGTCCTATTACATGGGAAGTTTGATTTTCACTTAACATGCAAATGTTTGCAAACTTTCCTGCAGACAACACTAATGAAACTATTACAGATAGCAGTCTTTCCTATATTCGTGCAGGAAATTGACTTGGTGATTGAAGAGGTTCTTCTCAAACCTAGCATCTATTAGTATGTCATTAACATGGTTTCTGTTCCCCAAAAGATGTATTTAATTTCAGAGCTACTAAGCCACAAGACAGATGCTTTTCACTTGAAAATGCTAAGTCTGAAAGCTTAAACTTAAACAACATTATCAGTGATGTCATGAGAGACATTTTATGTTAAATTTAAATTTAAATAAAATTATACATTAAAGCTTGGATGTAATATACATTATTTAAAAGTAGTCTCCTCTAAAATCAACTGAGGAGAAATACCTAGAGGCTTTGATAATTTTTTATTCAATTTTTTTTTCAAAAAATATACCCACTGATTTAAAAAATATTAATAAAGGACTTTAGGATTTGGCCTTGAGTTACTAGAAGAGTCATCAGTGCTGAAATACAATTCACTATCCTACCTTACTCTGAGAACAATGAAGGAGCCATCTTTCATTCCAAGAGCTAGCTGAGATCCATCAGGACTGAAAGATACACTGCGCACAGCTTCTTCCATATTACAGCGAGCAATCAAGGCATGATCAGCAAGGCTCCATAATCTACACAAAAAATTGAGAACCAAAGCACAATACTTAAGATTACAGACTTTCAATACTATCAACTGCAGAAATGAAATGCCAGCTTCTACAAATTGATCCACAGTAAGTATGCTTACATTGACTGCACACGTGAAGTAATTTTTGTGGCTAGAATGTGTAACTGGGCTTTCATAGAATGCTCCCGTATTCCAGTTAGATCTGTACCCCTCCAATGTTATAGTTAATAAATTCATGAAGTAGTCATAGTTTGGTACAAGGTGGTGTTTTTACCATAATGCACTATTACATTAAGTTGAATTTTATGGTTACCACACATGCTCATGTTAAATGAAGGCCTGTTGAGATAGAAATCTTATTTTGATAATTAGGTCATAAAAAAAATCTCCTCCAATGTTAAACTAGTAGGCTCTTGGCTAGATGCATATTTTCTCCCACAAATACTGATATCTGTTAATGTAAAGAACCAATACATACACTGTCACTCAGTAACTGTTTTATGTTCATAGGAACATAGAAACTGCCATACTGGAATAGTGGTTAGTCTAGTCCAGTATCCTGTCACTAACAGTGGCCAGTACCAAATGCCACAGAGAAGGTGGAAGAAATCCTGCAGGCTATGGGATAACCTGCCTCTGGGAAAATTTCCTCCTAAACTTCAATGAAATTAATTGAGTTAAAACTGGCGTATGACTGAAATATTGCATTGGTGACTCAGAACTGTTATGGAGCTTTGGGACACTCTTAGAATGATGTTGGTTTCCTAGAAAAAATTATGGTAGCTGGTGACAAATATATTTAGAGAGCCACTGTATCCAGTTTTCTCAGATTCTAAAATTACAAGACAGAAAAGCACCTAAGGGGAAAAAAACCAAACCCTGAAATATATATAGATGAATAAAATGGCATAAGTTTATGGAAATGGAGAAATGAAGGAGAAATGAAAGTTACTTATTTGTAGATGGACTCATGGGATGCACCAGCCAGTGCAGCTCAGACAGTGGAACCTTCTTATAGGAGTGCCTGTTGGAGCACTCACCCCCCCCCCAACCCCCATTGCTGAACATTCTGAGGATGAGGATATAAAAGGGTACTTGGCACCCTCGGCCAACAAGTTCCATCATGATTTCCTCAGACTCAAGATTTCATTAGGATTCTGAGGAGAAGGGCAAAGTGGGCAGGGAGAGTGAATAGGCAGAATCCATCTAAAAGAACTCTGTTATAGATAAATAACCTTCATTTTGTCTTTTGAAGTCTGTACATTCCCTTGGAGAGTTGAAGAAGATCCACAAACTATTCTTGTCTGGGGGCAGGGAGGGGGGGACTAGAATTATCCTGTTACTACCTTGCCTTATCTTCTTTATCACTCTCTGAATGAGAGGAAAGTGGGGGGAAACATAGAACTGATCCTTCCCCCAGTTTAGGAGAAAGCATCTGATACAGACAGACTCTCTCCCGGCTTTTGAGCAAAAGTGTGACACTTCAAATTCTTTCTAGTAGCAAAAAGATCTATGTACTGGAACCCTCGCAGGTTGAAGATATCATCTATCATCAATTTCTTTAACAATGATCATGCAATCCTGTTACATCTCTGCTCAGTTAGGCTCCTGTTAGATACACAGCTGTGAGATAAACTACTGTGCTGGAAACACCAATTTGACTGCTTCTTGGCTAGGCTGAGAACAATGAGCCCCTCTCTGTTTGTTCATGTAATATACTGCTGGCATACAGTCTGTGACAACTTCCACTACATTTTTCTGGATGTGAGGTAGAAAAGATTTGAGAGCCAAACAGATCACTCAATTCTAGGATGTTTATAGATAGTCTCTTTTCTTAAGAGCTCCAATGACCTCAAACTGCTAATTTGTTGAGGTGTGCTCTCCACCCTTTGTTGGAGGCATCCAAGATGTTTGTTACCAATGGAGCTGCTGAGTTGAATGATAGCCCTGTCAGAACATTTGCAAACAGACACTATTGGTGAAACTACAGGAACTGATATGTGGAAAATGGTGAAGGGTGAAAAAACTTTACAGAAGGAGCCCAAAAATGGGGGCAGTAAGGAAGGGTCCATGGAAAACTGAGACAGCTCATCCAACTGCTTCCGTTTCTCAGATGGAGAGCTCTGAGAAGTGTGACTCACAGGAATATTCTTTTTATCCCCTTTAGGCAATGTCTTTTCAAATCTGGTAAATGACCCAACTGTGGATCTATGCAATGCGTTCATAATATCACAACAACAGTGGAAACTGAGAATTGGCAATGGAGACATCACCGCTAGTTCCAGAACTCTCTTTGGATCTGATGCAATCCTTGGAACTGGAGGATGAACTTTAGGGAAGGATTCACCCTGATCCAAACTCCTCATCTTTGGTTTAGAATTCAGTGTTCTTGGATCCAGATCTGAGAAGTCTTCTGAACGTAACTTGGCTCTGCTAACAGGAAACTACTTGTCTTGTGCAATCTTTTTAGGAATCAGTTTAGGCAGTTCTGATGGTTTTTACTGCAGTTTGGTTGTTATCTCAGAGGCTGGCACTGACAGTGTCTCTGAATGTTTTAAGGTTGAATCCAGTTACTTAGGAACCAACTGTACAACAGTCTTGGAACTTGCATCTTGTGTTCAGATCTCTTTGAGGTATCAGATCTGACAGGCTTCACAGCCAGAGCCTCTTGGAGCATTATGGCTTTCTGCCTGTTATTGCACTCCTTAGGTGCTCTCTGGTAAAGGAGCTGCCAATAGAGTACCTCAAAGGAGAGTGGCCCCCACTGAGACACTCCAAGCATCAAATATGGCCCTGCCTTGATCAAAAAGACCACAGACAAAACGCACACATTTTAAAGCCAGGTGTCTTCACCTTTGGATCCATCACGGAACCAGTAGTCAAAGCTGAAAAACTAACTACTGTTAACTACGCTAAGAATAAAACTTTTCCTTAACAAACTAACACTACAAATTGCACTAGGCTGGGACACTAATATCTACATGAAAGAAGGATCTGGAAAGGCTCAAGTCCATCTGCTGCTGCAGTTGGAACAAACTGAGGCATCAGACAGTGCAACACTTCCTCTTATAGCGTCACCCTCAGAATGTCCAGGAAAGCAGAAGAGAAGGGCAGGAGGGGTGTGTGAGTGCTCCAACTGCAACGAGAAGGTTCCATGGCCTGAGTTGCACCCACTGGCACAAAGGACACTGTAAGAAGTAGTCTAGGATAAGTTGTTCTTTAATGGTTTACAGACACTATATCTGAGGGCTTAAAAGAGATTGGAAGTTAGTTATCTACACTGTATGAGGAACTTGCAGCATTCTGTGGCATTCAGTAAAATGAAAGACATGTTTCACACCTGCTTTTCAACTATATCAAACCATCTTGCTTCTGCCACACCACAAATTAGCAGTAGCATGGCAAAGCCTAGGTGAAATAAGACTAAAAGCAAGTGTGTAATATAGCTGTCACTTCACTGACATTCATGTGTGTCACAGAGTGAGCTGGCCCTTTTTAACGAGTTTGGACCCTGTTCTGTCTTTGTTTTACTCCTGACTCAGAAGACCAAGGAGCTCCCAGGTGAAGTCCCCTAGTCAGAGGGAGTTTGTGACTGGAAAAGATCATGTGACTAGCTGGAAGCAACACCTCTGAAAAGGGTCTGGCTTCCTCTTAGTCGTAGGCCTTGGCTACACTTGCAGATGTACAGCGCTGTGAGTTAAACCTGACTTCGTACAGCTGAGTAGGGAAAGCGCTGCAGTCTGTCCACACTGACAGCTGCCCAGCGCACTGTCGTAGCCACATTTGCAGCATTTGCTGCGCCATTGGGAGCGGTGCATAATGGGCAGCTATCCCACAGAGCACCTCTTCCCATTCTGGCGCCGTGGGTTGTGGGAAGGGGGCGTGGGTGCGGGGCATTCTGGGTCCTGTCCCAACGCCCCGTGATGCATCGCTTTGCATCCTAGAAATCCCTTTGTTTCCGTCCACCTTTGGAGCCATCTTTCAACGGTTTCTGTGCAGCGCCATCTGTCTGCGGGAAATGGAGCCCGAACTGCTGAGGCGTATGCTGACTTATCTCGCCAGCACATCACGTTTGGCTGTCGAACTATTCCTTAAGATCCAAAGTGACAGTGAGAGTGAGGACTCCGACGATGCTATCGAGCCGCGTTACGCGTATGACACGAAATTGCTTGTGGCATTCACGGACATGCTCAGCACCGTGGAACACCACTTTTGGGCTTGGGAAACAAGCACCGAGTGGTGGGATCACATCGTCATGGTAGTCTGGGATGATGAGCAGTGGCTGCAGAACTTTCGAATGAGAAAAGCCACTTTCATGGGACTGTGTGAGGAGCTCACCCCCAGCCTGCGGCGCAAGGACACGAGATTGAGAGCTGCCCTGCCAGTGGAGAAGCGAGTGGCTATTGCAATCTGGAAGCTGGCAACTCCAGACAGGTACCGGTCGGTCGCAAACCAGTTTGGAGTGGGAAAGTCGACCGTTGG
>NW_020664483.1:24475735-24534964 GCF_002925995.2 Terrapene triunguis
CCAACGGTCGACTTTCCCACTCCAAACTGGTTTGCGACCGACCGGTAGCTGTCTGGAGTTGCCAGCTTCCAGATTGCAATAGCCACTCGCTTCTCCATTGGCAGGGCAGCTCTCAATCTCGTGTCCTGGCGCCGCAGGCTGGGGGCGAGCTCCTCACACAGTCCCATGAAAGTGGCTTTTCTCATTCGAAAGTTCTGCAGCCACTGCTCATCATCCCAGACTACCATGACGATGTGATCCCACCACTCGGTGCTTGTTTCCCAAGCCCAAAAGTGGCGTTCCATGGTGCTGAGCATGTCCGTGAATGCCACAAGCAATTTCGTGTCATATGCGTAACGCGGCTCGATAGCATCGTCGGAGTCCTCACTCTCACTGTCACTTTGGATCTTAAGGAATAGTTCGACAGCCAAACGTGATGTGCTGGCGAGATAAGTCAGCATACGCCTCAGCAGTTCGGGCTCCATTTCCCGCAGACAGATGGCGCTGCACAGAAACCGTTGAAAGATGGCTCCAAAGGTGGACGGAAACAAAGGGATTTCTGGGATGCAAAGCGATGCATCACGGGGCGTTGGGACAGGACCCAGAATGCCCCGCACCCACGCCCCCTTCCCACAACCCACGGCGCCAGAATGGGAAGAGGTGCTCTGTGGGATAGCTGTCCATAATGCACCGCTCCCAATGGCGCAGCAAATGCTGCAAATGTGGCTACGACAGTGCGCTGGGCAGCTGTCAGTGTGGACAGACTGCAGCGCTTTCCCTACTCAGCTGTACGAAGTCAGGTTTAACTCACAGCGCTGTACATCTGCAAGTGTAGCCAAGGCCTGAGTCAGAGAACAGGAATGACTTGGGAGAGGATGCTCTACAGAGCAACCACACCAGCACAGAAGGAAACAGTTTTGATGTTGGAAGCTTTACTGATCATTCAATACATTTAATGGCAGGAAAAAGCACAGATATAAAATAATATTCAAACAATCCATAAATCATAAATCATAAAACTTATGAATCTGTATCTATCCCCATCTTACAAATGCAGAAGTAAAGAAACACAGAGAGTTTAACCAAGAGACGCAGACCATATAATAGAGAGCTTCTGCCAAATTGATAGTCACTCAGTACTTCTACAGCGAAACTATTGACATTATACATGCACTACAAAGGAAAATATGAGGTCCATTGAACAGCTCTAATAAATAATTCTGTGCTGTGCCTCCATTAAAATTCTGCTTATTTTCTCACATTCCTGTTGTAAAAGGAGCGTTTAGGGCAAAAAATATATTGGGAGGATCAAGGACATAATTGGAAGAAAGGAACTTGAGACAACATTTGTAGACTGTGTGTTTGAGGACTTTAGAGATCAAGAAGAGAAGAGAGATTGGGCAACAGTTTCAGTGTGAGGTGGGTTTCTTTAAAATTGGGGAGACCAAGGTATGCTTATAGAGAAAACCTAATGAGAATGAGAGACTGAGGAAAAAAGTGAGGGGTAGAGTTGGGGCAAGAGAGATAAGGAGAGAGGAGAAGGAGGGTTCCTGAGGCAGGAGAGGGGTTGGAAAAAGAGAGTGGGCAAGAACTCTCAGTGACAGCTGAGAAGGAGGAGAGTGCATTAGGAGGTGGGGGGTGAAAAAAGAATGGGAAGATCACATTAGATCCTATCAATTTTTTCTTTGAATGGAGGGAAGCCCATTTAAGATGTATTAAGGAGCTGTATTTCCTTTAACAAGGATATTTCAAATAACATACGGCTTTCTTCCTGGACATAATTAATACAAATGAAAACAAAATGGATCAAGAGATGGTGATCTAATTAGTAGCAGAAACATTTGAGACAAGTGGGTGGGATTATTTTGGAAATGATTTTTTAGGAGAAAAGTGCTTTGCCTTAAGTTGCAGCACACAGATAATGGGTCATATATTCTGATCTCAGTCATATCAATGTAAACCCAAAATATCCCAGTTGATCTGGGTTTAGTCAAGATGAGAATCTGGCCCACTGAGGCTGAAGTTATTACTTATGGGATAGTTTCAAGATCGTTTCCCATCCATCAAGGGATGCCTGCCTTTTTCTTATGAACTTGTGCAGGTGCTTAGCTTTATGCATTGTGTATAGTCCTACTGAAGTCAGTGGAACTACTCACAGTACATAAAACTGAAATATATGTAAATCATTGCAAGATTTGAGCCTTATTTTTAATTTGGCCATTGAACTTTTTGCTGCAGCTATGCATAATAAAGGGGGGTGGAGATATAAAATTTAAAAGGCCTAATACTTTCTCTATTACAGTCCCAGGTAACTCTTTCCAGGACTTCTGAAACTAACTAACAACTTTAATAACAAACTATTAAAACATTGGGGATAAATCAGAAAATTTCATTATCTATTCCATGTTATACTTCAGTTTTCTAACTGGAATTTTAATTTGTCATAATAAGGAAGTATAAGGTTACATAAGCAACTATCCCACTAAGCAAACTATCCCACAGCATAGGAAAGATAGGAAGTATGGCAAGAGAGCACCCTGGCTTAACCAGGAGATCTTCAATGATCTAAAAATCAAAGAAGAGTCCCACAAAAAGTGGAAACTAGGTCCAATTACAAAGAATGAATATAAACAAATAGCACAAGTATGTAGGGACAAAATTAGAAAGGCCAAGGCACAAAACAAGATCAAACTATCTAGAGACATAAAGGGTAACAAGAAAACATTCTACAAATACATTAGAAGCAAGAGGAAGACCAAGGGACAGGGTAGGACCATTACTCAATGAGGTGGGGAAACAATAACAGAAAATGTGTAAATGGCAGAGGTGCTTAATGACTTCTTTGTTTCAGTTTTCACCAAGAAGGTTGGTTCTGATTGGATGTCCAACATAGTGAATACCAGTGAAAATGAGGTAGGATCAGAGGCTAAAATAGGGAAAGAACAAGTTAAAAATTACTTAGACAAGTTAGATGTCTTCAAGTCACCAGGGCCTGAGGAAAAGCATCCTAGAATACTCAAGGAGCTGACTGAGCCATTAGCGATTATCTTTGAAAACTCATGGAAGACGGGAGAGATTCCAGAAGACTGGAAAAGGGCAAATATAGTGCCAATCTATAAAAAGGGAAATAAGGACAACCTGAGGAATTACAGACCAGTCAGCTTAACTTCTGTACCCAGAAAGATAATGGAGCAAAACATTAAGCAATCAATTTGCAAATATCTAAAAGATAATAAGGTGATAAGTAACAGTCAGCATGGATTTGTCAAGAACAAATCATGTCAAACCAACCTGATAGCTTTCTTTGACAGGGTAACAAACCTTATGGATGGGGGGAAGTGGTAGACATGGTATATCTTGACTTTAGTAAAGCTTTTGATACTTGACCTTCTCATAAACAAAAATAGGAAAATGCAACCTAGATGGAGCTACTATAAGGTGGGTGCATAACTGTTTGGAAAACCATTCCCAGAGAGTAGTTATCAGTAGTTCACAGTCATGCTGGAAGGGCATAATGAGCAGGGTCCTGCAGGGATCAGTTCTGGGTCCGGTTCTGTTCAATATCTTCATAAATGATTTAGATAGTGGCATAGAGAGTGCACTTATAAAGTTTGCGGACGATACCAAGCTGGGAGGGGTCGCAAGTACTTTGGAGGATAGGATTAAAATTCAAAATGATCTGGACAAACTGGAGAAATGGTCTGAAGTAAATAGGATGAAATTCAGTAAGGACAAATGCAAAGTACTCCACTTAGGAAGGAACAATCAGTTGCACACGTACAAAATGAGAAATGACTGCCTAGGAAGGAGTACTGCAGAAAGGGATCTGGGGGACATAGTGGACCACGGGCTAAATATGAGTCAACAGTGTAACACCGTCGCAAAAAAAGCAAACATCATTCTGGGATGTATTAGCAGGAGTATTGTAAGCAAGATACGAGAAGTAATTCTTCTGCTCTACTCCACACTGATTAGGCCTCAACTGGAGTATTGTGTCCAGTTCTGGGTGTCACATTTCAGGAAAGATGTGGACAAATTGGAGAAAGTCCAGAGAAGAGCAACAAAAATGATTAAAGGTCTAGAAAACATGACCTATGAGGGAAGATTGAAAAAATTAGGTTTGTTCTGTCTGGAAAAGAGAAGACTGAGAGGGGACGTGATAACAGTTTTCAAGTACATAAAAGGTTGTTACAAGGAGGAGGGAGAAAAAATTTTCTTCTTAACCTCTGATGACAGGACAAGAAGAAATGGGCTTAAATTGCAGCAAGGGAGGTTTAGATTTGACATTAGGAAAAACTTCCTAATTGTCAGGGTGGTTAAGCACTGGAATAAATTGCTCAGGGAGATTATGAAATCTCCATCATTGGAGATTTTTAAGAGCAGGTTAGACAAACACCTGTCAGGGATGGTCTAGATAATACTTAGTCCTGCCATGAGTGCAAGGGACTGAACTAGATGATCTCTCAACGTCCCTTCCAGTCCTATGATTCTGTAAGGATTACATACACAAAAGAAATTTAAAGTTTGGTTAAATGTGAATGGACCAGCCATTAATCAAATTAAAGTGACACAGGTAGATGGGAACAGATTCATTTTTCCAAGCATTACTCGGTGAGTACAGTGTATGTGAATTTTCTTGTTGTTTTGTGATTTATAATTATATCTGTATATTCAGTGAGAGCTCACTAGACTGGAGCTCTGGAAAATGTTTCAAACCTGTGGGAGCCCTGGCACCTCCCTGCCCTTCCTCCTGCCCGTGGGGCCGAAGCCCCGAGCCCTAGCCAGCACTTCCCCCCTATGGCTGAAGCTCCGAGCCCCAAATGGGGGTGTGTGAGGAGCTCCAGGAAATAATCTCTGAGAATTTAAGCCCTGTCTGTAATAACTTTAAATCTTATGTTGCTTTCATTTAAAAGCTACATCCCTTTTTTGTTCCCAGATTGTGCTTGCAAATTTAAAGTGTACTGCAAAAAATGCAACCCCACCCCCAAGCAAATCTGTATTAATAAATACAGAAATTAAGATCAGGGCAAGATGCTCATCCCTGCTCAGCCCTGTCATGCAGAATAAAATGGCTAACACTGAATAAAGAGGCCCTGGCACAGGCAATGTGGAAGAAACTGTAAGGCTGCCTCCCGCAGATCCCCTCACAAGCCATCGTGTAGGAGGTGTGCTGAGAGGTGAGAGAGGCACGTCCACAGTGAGTGACTCATAAGATAGCCCAAGGAGGCTGCTGTACTTTAGACAGATAACTCTGGAGGGTGGAGGCTTAAATTACACTGGTGGCCTCTCCAATACAAGAAGCAGATTAGGATTAGGAAGATGTTAAAGCAGTTTAAAGCCACCTTTGGCTCCCTACCCCCGGGCAGCAAGTTATGTGCTGTGCCTTTAAGAGGCACAGTACAGAATCTCACCCATATTTTCAATAAAGTTACAAAATGTTTTTTTGTAGTTACATATTTTTACTGAAATACAGAACAGAAAATATTTTAATACCTTGAGATCATTCAAGCATTTTATATGCAGGATTCTTGCTCTCATTTGCTTTGCCTAGCCTTAGAATCATAGAATCATAGAATATCAGGGTTGGAAGGGACCTCAGGAGGTCATCTAGTCCAACCCCCTGCTCAAAGCAGGACCAATTCCCAACTAAATCATCCCAGCCAGGGCTTTGTCAAGCCGGGCCTTAAAAACCTCCAAGGAAGGAGACTCCACCACCTCCCTAGGTAATGCATTCCAGTGCTTCACCACCCTCCTAGTGAAATAGTGTTTCCTAATATCCAACTTAGACTTCCCCCACTGCAACTTGAGACCATTGCTCCTTGTTCTGTCATCTGCCACCACTGAGAACAGCCGAGCTCCATCCTCTTTGGAACCCCCCTTCAGGTAGTTGAAGGCTGCTATCAAATCCCCCCTCATTCTTCTCTTCTGGAGACTAAACAATCCCAGTTCCCTCAGCCTCTCCTCATAAGTCATGTGCTCCAGACCCCTAATCATTTTTGTTGCCCTCCGCTGGACTCTTTCCAATTTTTCCACATCCTTCTTGTAGTGTGGGGCCCAAAACTGGACACAGTACTCCAGATGAGGCCTCACCAATGTCGAATAAAGGGGAACGATCACGTTCCTCGATCTGCTGGCAATGCCCCTACTTATACAGCCCAAAATGCCGTTAGCCTTCTTGGCAACAAGAGCACACTGTTGACTCATATCCAGCTTCTCGTCCACTGTGACCCCTAGGTCCTTTTCTGCAGAACTGCTACCTAGCCATTCGGTCCCTAGTCTGTAGCAGTGCATGGGATTCTTCCGTCCTAAGTGCAGGACTCTGCACTTGTCCTTGTTGAACCTCATCAGGTTTTTTTTGGCCCAATCCTCTAATTTGTCTAGGTCCCTCTGTATCCGATCCTTACTGTCTAGTGTATCTACCATGCCTCCTAGTTTAGTGTCATCGGCAAACTTGCTGAGAGTGCAGTCCACACCATCCTCCAGATCATTAATAAAGATATTGAACAAAACCAGCCCCAGGACCGACCCTTGGGGCACTCGGCTTGAAACCGGCTGCCAACTAGACATGGAGCCATTGATCACTACCCGTTGAGCCCGACGATCTAGCCAGCTTTCTATCCACCTTACAGTCCATTCATCCAGCCCATACTTCTTTAACTTGGCAGCAAGAATACTGTGGGAGACTGTATCAAAAGCTTTGCTAAAGTCAAGGAATAACACATCCACTGCTTTCCCCTCATCCACAGAGCCAGTTATCTCATCATAGAAGGCAATTAGGTTAGTCAGGCACGACTTCCCCTTGGTGAATCCATGCTGACTGTTCCTGATCACTTTCCTCTCCTCTAAGTGTTTCATAATTGATTCCTTGAGGACCTGCTCCATGATTTTTCCAGGGACTGAGGTAAGGCTGACTGGCCTGTAGTTCCCCTTCTTCCCTTTTTTAAGGGAAGGGCCTTATGGTGACCTTCTGCAAATAGCAGGACCAATTATAGGGAAAGTCCTTCTCAGCCCTTGTAGCCCCTGTATAAAGCATACTCTATCACTCTGTGGGGAAGGAGCCATAAGAGCTGTGAGGGGATGGAGCATGCTTAGTACAGATGGAATATTTGGTGACTTCAGCTGCCAAACACTAACAAGTCTCTACTGAGATTGTGAGAGGTGCAACTTTTCAAATGCATCTAACTTGGCCAAATTTTCACAAATTCTCACAGGCATGGCAACAAATACATCCTTGAGAGTATGGTGACTGCCCTCCTGCCAAATTTTAAGTCCCTGCTCCAAAGCATGGAGGCACAGGAAATTTTCAATGAATTGGTTGTAAAAAAATTTTGTTAACACAGATAAAACAGTGTATTTTTTCCTCATCTTGTTCTCTGACATGGCTGACTTGGATTAACTAACATTTTTGGAAATTTTCAGCCTGAGGCAGACACCTGGCATGAAAAATTTCAGCCTGAATTGTTTAAGTTTAGCAAAGTTAGAAATAACTAATATATAATGATCTTATACCTGCACCGCCTACACACAATGATTTATGCGGATCTTAGCTTTTTTATTTCATGTCCTCCAATGTCTGGTAATTTTATGTGTGGTTATAAATTTGATGTACCTGTACACCTGATATAGGTGGAGGAGTTGCACTGTATGTAAGAGACCAGTATGGTTGCTCAGAGATCCAGTATGAAACTGGAGAAAAGCCTGCTGAGACTCTTTAGGTTAAGTTTAGAAGCGAGAGCAAGAAGGATGATGTTGTGGTGGGCATGTGCTATAGACCACCAGACCAGGAGAATGAGGTAGACAAGGCTTTCTTTGGACAATTAACTGAAGTTTCCAGAATACAGGCCCTGGTTCTAATGGGGGACTTCAATCACCCTGACATCTTCTGGGAGAGCAATACAGCAGTGCACAGACAATCCAGGAAGTTTTTTAGAGTGTTGGGGACAACTTCCTGCTACAACTACTGGAGAAACCAATCAGGGGCCATTCTCCTCTTGACCTACTGCTTACAAACAGGAAAGAATTGGTAGGGGAAGTAGAAGTGGGTGGCAACCTGGGCAGCAGTGACCATGAGATGGTTGAGTTCAGGATCCTGAGAAAAGGAAGAAAGGAGAGTAGCAAAATACGGACCCTGGACTTCAGAAAAGCAGACTTTGACTCCCTTAGGGAACTGATGGGCAGGATCCCCTGGGAGGCTAATATGAGGGGGAAAGGAGTCCAGGAAAGCTGGCTGTATTTTAAAGAAGCATTATTGAGGACACAGGAACAAACTATCCTGAAGTGCAGAAAGAATAGCAAATATGCAGGCAACCAGCTTGGCTTAACAGAGAAATCTTCTGTGAGTTTAAACACAAAAAGGAAGCTTACAAGAAGTGGAAACTTGGTCAGATGATTAGGGAGGATAAAAATATTGCTCAAGTATGCAGAGGTGTAATCAGGAAGGCCCAAGGCACAACTGGAATTGCAGTTAGCAAGGGATGTGAAGGGTAACAAGAAGGGTTTCTACAGGTATGTTAGCAGCAAGAAGAAGGTCAGGAAAAGTGTGGGACCCTTAATGAATGAGGGAGGCAACCTAGTGACCGATGATGTGGAAAAAGCTGAAGTACTTAATGCTTTTTTGGCCTCGGTCTTCACAGACAAGGTCAGCTCCCAAACTGCTGTCTTGGGCAACACAGTATGGGAGGAGGTGAGCAGCCCTCCGTGGTGAAAGAACAGGTTAACACAGGGGTGGGCAAACCTTTTGGCCCGAGGGCCACATCTGGGTATGGAAATTGTATGGTGGGCCATGAATGCTCACAAAATTGGGGTTGGGGTGCAGGAGGGGGTGAGGGCTCTTGCTGGGGGTGTGGGCTCTGTGGTGGGGCCAGAAATTAGGAGTTCAGGGTGTGGAAGGGGGCTCCGGGTTGGGGTTGGGGGTTGGGTGCGGGAGAGGGATTAGGGCTGGGGCAGCGGGTTGGGGCACAGGAGGGGGCAGGGGTGCAGGCTCCGGGCGGTGCTTACCTCAAGCAGCACCTGGAAGCAGTGGCATGTCTCTTCTCTGTCTCTGTGCACTGCCCCGTCCGCTGACGCCACCCCTGCAGCTCCCATTTGCTGCAGCTCCTGGCCAATGGGAACTGCAGGGGTCGTGCTTGGGGCAGGGGCAGCATGCGGAGCCCCCTGGCTGCTCCTAAATGTAGGAGCCAGAGAGGGAACATGCTGCTGCTTCCAGGAGCCTCAGCATGTGCACACGGAGCGGCCTCTGACCCTGCTCCCCAGCTGGAGTGCGGGAGCAGGGCAAGCCCCAGACCCCACTCCCCAGCAGGAGCTTGAGAGCCAGATGAAACCGGCTGGAAGGCCGGATGTGGCCCGCGGGCCATAGTTTGCCCACCCCTGGGTTAAGGACTATTTAGAAAAGCTGGACATGCACAAGTCCATGGGTCTAATGCATCCAAGGGTGCTGAGGGAACTGGTTGATGTGATTGCAGAGCCATTGGCCATTATCTTTGAAAACTTGTGGCGATCGGGGGAGGTCCCGCACGATTGGAAAAAGGCAAATATAGTGCCCATCTTTAAAAAAGGGAAGAAGGAGAACCCGGGGAATTACAGACTGGTCAGCCTCACCTCAGTCCCTGGAAAAATCATGGAACAGGTCCTCAAGGAAACCATTTTGAAGCACTTGGAGGAGAGGAAGGTGATCAGGAACAGTCAACATGGATTCACCAAGGGCAAGTCATGCCTGACCAATCTGATTGCCTTCTATGATGAGATAACTGGCTCTGTGGATATTGAGAAAGCCGTGGACATGATATATCTTGACGTTAGCAAAGCTTTTGATACAGTCTCCCACAGTATTCTTGCCAGCAAGTTAAAAAAGTATGGATTGGATGAATGGACTATAAGGTGGACAGAAAGCTGGCTAGATCATCGGGTTCAACAGGTAGTGATCAACGGGCTCAATGTCTAGTTGGCAGTCGGTATCAAGCAGAGTGCCCCAGGGATCTGTCCTGGGGCCAGTTTTGTTCAACATCTTTATTAATGATCTGGAGGATGGGATAGATTGCACCCTCAGCAAGTTCGCGGATGACACTAAGCTGGGGGGAGAGGTAGATATGCTGGAGGATGGGGAAAGGGTCCAGAGTGACCTAGACAAATTGGAGGACTGGGCCAAAAGAAATCTGATGAGGTTCAACAAGGACAAGAGCAGAATCCTGCTCTTAGGATAGAAGAATCCCATGCACCGCTACAGGCTGGGGACCAACTGGCTAAGCAGCAGTTCTGCAGAAAAGGACCTAGGGGTTACAGTGGACGAGAAGCTGGATATGAGTCAACAGTGTGCCCTTGTTGCCAAGAAGGCTAACGGCATTTTGGGCTGTATAAGTAGGGGCATTGCCAGCAGATCGAGGGAAGTGATTATTCCCCTCTATTCGGCACTGGTGAGGCCACATCTGGAATATTGTGTCCAGTTTTGGGCCCCCCACTACAGAAAAGATGTGGATAAATTGGAGAGAGTTCAGCGGAGGGCAACGAAAATGATCAGGGGGCTCGGGGACGTGATTTACGAGGAGAGGCTGAGGGAACTGGGCTTGTTCAGTCTGCAGAAGACAAGAGTGAGGGGGGATTTGATAGCAGCTTTCAACTACCTGTAGGGGGGTTCCAAAGAGGATGGAGCTCAGCTGTTCTTAGTGGTGGCAGATGACAGAACAAGGAGCAATGGTCTCAAGTTGCAGTGGAGGTGGTCTAGGTTGGATATTAGGAAAAACTATTTCACTAGGAGGGTGGTGAAGCACTGGAACGGATTACCTAGGGAGGTGGTGGAATCTTCATCCTTAGAGGTTTTAAGGCCCAGCTTGACAAAGCCCTGGCTGGGATGATTTTTGGTGTTGGTCCTGCTTTGAGCAGGGGGTTGGACTAGATGACCTCCTGAGGTCTCTTCCAACCCTGATCTTCTATGATTCTATGACTGAACTCCTTGGGGGAAGAATTGTATGTTCCCTGCTCTGTTTTACTCGCATTCTGCCATATATTTTATGATATATGGGGCTCGGATGATGACCCAGCAAATGTTGTCCATTTTAAGAACACTTTCACTGCAGATTTCACAAAACGCAAAGAAGGTAGCAATCTGAGATTTCTAAAGATAGCTACAACACTCGACCCAAGGTTTAAGAATCTGAAGTGCCTTCCAAAATCTGAAAGGGACAAGGTGTAGAGCATGCTTTCAGAAGTCTTAAAAGAGCAACAGTCCAATGCGGAAACTACAGAACCCGAATCACCAAAAAATAAAATCAACCTTGTGCTTGTGACATCAGACTCAGATAATGAAAATGAACATGTTTCGGTCCGCACTGCTTTGGATTCTTATCGAGCAAAACCCATCATCAGCATGGATGTGTGTCCCCTGGAACGGTGGTTGAAGCATGGAGGGACATATGAATCTTTAGTGCACCTGGCACATAAATATCTTGCGATTCTGGCTACAACAGTGCCATGAGAACGCCTGTTCTGACTGTCAGGTGACATTGTAAACAAGAACCGGGCAGTATTATCTCCTGCAAATGTAAACAAACTTGTTTGTCTGAGCAATTGGCTTAACAAGAAGTAGGACTGAGGGGACCAGGCTCTAAAATTTTACATTGTTTTATTTTTGAATGCATTTTTTGTACATAATTCTGCATTTGTAAGTTCAACTTTCATGATAAAGAGATTGCATTACAGTACTCGTATTAGGTGAATTGAAAAATACTATTTCTGTTGTTTTTTTACAGTGCAAATACTTGTAATCAAAAATAAATATATAGTGAGCACTGTACACTTTGTATTCTGTGTTGTAATTGAAATCAACATATTTGAAAATGTAGAAAACATCCCAAAAATATTTAAATAAATGGTATTCTGTTATTGTTTAACAGTGCAATTAATTTTTTTAATCGCGTGATTAATCGCAATTAATTTTTTTAATCACTTGACAGCCCTAATAATTTCCAATTGTGGTGTATACTAAAGAGAAATTGGACCTCATCAAGTATTTTGGGGAATAGGGGACAAATTGTTTAATACGCTCATAAATACAAGAGGAAAATGTGACAATATCAGTGATTAAATATGTTAGGGTAATGCCTTCCATTTTAGCCACAGGAAGAAATGAAATTCAGCATGCTTTAAGCCTAAATTTTTATAGGCAATTTCCGATGGGTTTTACATGATTTACGGAATGTGTGCACTAGGGCTGATTCAAAGGTATGGCTGCAAGGAAATAAGTAGAAAAAATACTATCTTAATTAAGCTGAAGGTTTTATGATTTCTTGGGAAATTGTTGCAATTCTTTACTTACCACTAAACCTATTTTTAAAGAAATGACAAACGTTTCAAAAAGAATATTGGTTAAAAAATGTTCTTGTTAAAAGTACATGACTAATTGAATATATAGCAGTAAATGAGCTCCAGCCTTACCGTACGGATCGATCATCACTGCCTGTGACAGCTAAAGGCTTCTTTGGATGGACTGCCAGGGCCCAGAGCTCCCCTTCACAATGACCCTGCATTATCAGCATTGGTTTATCTCTTTCTCTCACTATCACCTCAAATATTTCACTGTCCTGTGTCCCCGCTAAAAGTCTGTCTCCTTTCCAACAAACACTTCGGATGGACAAACCTGACAAGGAACAGAGTAGTTTTAGGTAACCAGTAATAACAAGACAAAGTTATATCCAACATAATAAAGAATAGGAATTTTAAAAATTCCTTTATAACAACCATATTTTGAACTTACATAGTATCTTCAGTCTGAAGACTGAAGGCACTTCATAGCTTATCTAGCTATAAAGCTAAACAGAAAGCTATAATTGCACTTCTATGAGGTAAGGCAAATATAATTATTCCCATTTTACAAATAAGGAAGTTGAGGCACTGGGAGATGCAGGGGCAATCCTGAGAAGCGCTGAATGCCCAGAACTCCTACTGCCTATGGTGGGAGTTGAGTGTGCTCATCATGTCACAGAATCAGTCTCCTAGGCTTTGTCTATAATGGGGAAATTTACCCCCCAAAAAATCCAACTTTATTTAACACAGGTTCCCCCGTGTTAAAACTTGTGGGAAATTTAGATTAGGATAGGCTCCTGTGACTGGAACTGTTTTGACCATCAAAGTCTTTTTAAGCAGACTTAACTAAAATAGTGATATAAATGGTTCCCATAACCACAGCCTTATCTACACCATGACTCTCAGCGGTTCTATTTTTAAATTTCAGTACATTTCTCCAGAGGAGAACTGGCCTAAGTGACTCTAGTGTATGCAGGAAATCTGTGGCAAAAGTGGAAGTGACATGCAGATTTTCCATTTATCAGTTCTGTGCTTTAACCATCAGAGTATATTTGCCTCACAAATCATCCTCCTTCCTGCCCTTTTTATAAGGAAAAGAGTTATTTTTAAACCACATCTGTCCTTCATTACAAGAAACAACCCTCACTTTAAAGCCAAATATATGTCTATATCACAGACAGGCTGAGATTTCACTTTTATTGTAAATTATTTACACTAGTAATAGTGAATCATGAATCAGGCAATAGAATTTATTATAAAAATTAAATAATTGATTCAACATAATTTTAAGTCTCTGTACTTTTGGGTCTCACTTTCCATTCCCCCAGTGTAAACTGGGAATAACTCCAGTCAAAAAAGTTACACTGCTGTAAAACTAGTACAAGGAAAAGGGTAATCAGATCATATTTAGGTTTTGGGAGGTAGAGAGGCATACATACATTTTTATAGTTACTTTTTCATTTTCCACAGTTTTAATCTAGTGATTAAGTTTATTTTTTATTTTCATGTCAAGCCTAACATTACAATCAGATTTCATGCTATCTTTTTAAATATGCAATATTTTTGCTAATTTGTGGATCTGCCTACATATATTTGCAAAATTAGATTCCTTTTTAACCTGAGCAGTTGCCATAGATGAATTTATACAAAGTCATGTATTTTTTAAGAACTGTAAGTGATGGGTTTTATTTGATATGGAAAATGATGAATCATTTCTATCTCTGGGATACCGACAGTGTCTGTATTAATAAAGTACCTATGGATGAACACCACGGGAGGCAGGCTTGGCATCTGCTTTGTCAGAAGAGACTCCTTTCTACTACATAAACTGATGTGCCATGTCCCAGAAATATGCAAATGAAAGTGATTTCAACCTCAAAATATCATTATAAACATTTGTCACTGAAAACTTCACAAATAAATGAATCTCTAATTGATTAGTTCTAGGTTTAAGTTTCAGATCATTCAGTTCACCATTTATTCTGCCAGTTTATTATGCTCCCTCTTTTACATGCAAAGCTTCTGATGCTATTTGTTTCTAAAGTGAAAGTAAAAATGTGCAGTTGTTCATACTATTTTATTCAATGACTTAGGATTCATAAGGTGAGTTACTGAACTATGGGTAAAATTTTCAGACATGTCCAACGGATTTAGGAGTCAAAAGTGACAGTCACTTGGAAGCCCAAGTCCCATTGACTCCTAAGTGTCTAAGGGCTGGTCTACACCCAGCCGCTAGTTCGGCGGCTGGGGATCAAAGTTCTGGGTTCGACTTATCGCGTCTGGTCTGGACGCGATAAGTCGAACCAGGAAGTGCTCGCCGTCAACTGCGGTACTCCAGCTCGGCGAGAGGAGTACCGCGGTGTCGATGGGGAGCCTGCCTGCCGCGTGTGGACCGCGTCTGAACCGCAGTAAGTTCGAAGTAAGGTATGTCGACTTCAGCTACGTTATTCACGTAGCTGAAGTTGCGTACCTTACTTCGACTTGGGGGGTTAGTGTAGACCAGGCCTAAGTACCTTTTGAAAATGGGACATAGGCTCCTTAGATTTAGGTGCTTTTGAAAGAATTTACACTATAATTCCAGGTTGATAGTGTCGTTACCCAGCAAATTTTAATCCTGATTATTGATCCGGGCACAGAAGTGAATGAGGACAGACACAGGGATGGATTTGAAGTGGCAGGCCACAACTTTATTAAATTTAACATCGGAGACGAATTCTATCTACCCACATTTTGCCATTGCAAGCATTTAAGTGGGTCTATTGTAGGGTTTGTAGGGCTCCTGCCATATAGCCTATAATTCAGGCTAGACTCTCCACTGCCTACTCCTAGGATTCAGCTCATTTGCTGAATTATTTTACTCTCACCAGTGAAGGGGACAAAGGTACCAAAGAAGGACCTTAGTCTGCAAAGACTTCAGATCTCTCCCTTTCCCATAGGTCCATCGGCAAAATCGCATCTTTATTTCTGGATGCCCTTTTCTATCCAGAGTGGACACCACCACAAGTTGTGACAAACTAAGCATTCATACAATTCTTAATAGTAAATTTCTAAATCCTAGAATCCTAGAATCATAGAATATCAGGGTTGGAAGGGACCTCAGGAGGTCATCTAGTCCAACCCCCTGCTCAAAGCAGGACCAATCCCCAACTAAATCATCCCAGCCAGGGCTTTGTCAAGCCTGACCTTAAAAACCTCTAAGGAAGGAGATTCCACCACCTCCCTAGGTAACCCATTCCAGTGATTCACCACCCTCCTAGTAAAAAAGTTTTTCCTAATATCCAACCTAAACCTCCCCCACTGCAACTTGAGACCATTACTCCTTGTTCTGTCATCTGCTACCACTGAGAACAGTCTAGATCCATCCTCTTTGGAACCCCCTTTCAGGTAGTTGAAAGCTGCTATCAAATCCCCCCTCATCCTTCTCTTCTGCAGACTAAACAATCCCAGTTCCCTCAGCCTCTTCTCATAAGACATATGCTCCAGCCCCCTAATCATTTTTGTTGCCCTCTTTCCAATTTTTCCACATCCTTCTTGTAGTGTGGGGCCCAAAACTGGACACAGTACTCTGGATGAGGCCTCACCAATGTCAAATAGAGGGAAATGATCACGTCCCTCGATCTTCTGGCAATGCCCCTACTTATACAGCCCAAAATGCCGTTAGCCTTCTTGGCAACAAGGGCACACTGTCGACTCATATCCAGCTTCTCGTCCACTGTAACCCCTAGGTCCTTTTCTGCAGAACTGCTTCCTAGCTATTCGGTCCCTAGTCTGTAGCAGTGCATGGGATTCTTCCGTCCTAAGTGCAGGACTCTGCACTTGTCCTTGTTGAGCCTCATCAGATTTCTTTTGGCCCAATCCTCTAATTCAGGGGTCAGCAATCTTTCAGAAGTGGTGTGCCGAGTCTTCATTTATTCACTCTAATTTAAGGGTGCGAGTGCCAGTAATACATTTTAATGTTTTTAGAAGGTCTCTTTCTATAAGTCTATAATATATAACTAAACTATTGTTGTATGTAAAGTAAATAAGGGATTTAAAATGTTTAAGAAGCTTCATTTAAAATTAAATTAAAATGCAGAGCCCCCCGGACTGGTGGCCAGGACCCAGGCAGTGTGAGTGCCACTGAAAATCAGCTCACGTGCCGCCTTTGGCACCCGTGCCATAGGTTGCCTACCCCTGCTCTAATTTGTCTAGGTCCCTCTGTATCCATCCCTGCCCCCCAGCATATCTACCACTCCTCCCAGTTTAGTGTCCAGTTTAGTGTCCTATTTAACTACTCCTATTTAACCTCTGTCTCTATGAGACTGTGAGGTTTTTTATTTTTTGCCTTCCTATCAGGCCTCAGCCAATATGGCTCCTATGGGAAAAATTCTTTTCTGACCCCTAAAACCAGGTGATTGGTCAGACCCACAGCATCTTAACACCACAGTTCCAATACTATATAACTACAGGGATGAAGGGTGTTTTCAGCTAAAATGGAGCAAGAGGCTCAAGAAACCCTGGGCAAGGGTTTAAATTAATGAAATATGGGAAGCAAGGAGCCAATCGGCACTTCTATATCTGGCTGGCCAACTGGCAGAGGAGCATGCAGGGGGAGGAGAGGCCTATCCCTGCATACATTCCCCCTTTCATTCTATCTAAAGCTATCATGTACCAGGCGGATCCAATCAAGTCTCCCACCCATTAAACCAAGTGGGTAGCATTGCTTACTGAATTTTCAATCTGGATTTTTCTCATGTTGCCCAGTCCGAAAAGCCCTGAAATCAACTTCTTGACCCTGCCTTACATATAATGTAGAGACTCTGGGCTCAGTTTTGCAAAGTTAAGCTCTTCATTTAGATGGCCCAATTCTGCATTTGGATATTCAAATAGCCATTAAGGCATGTCCATTTTTAACACAGTAAGAACCAATTTTAAGAACCAAATATGGGATTGGCAATCAATTTAGGTAGCTAAATGTGAAGATTAGGGCTCTCTATCTCAACATCTCCTACAAGAGAAGAAAGCCTGCTGAGGTTGAACACTTTAAAAGAAGACAGTAACAACTTGATAGCATTTTCTGTTTGGTTGCCTGCTTTAGTAAATTATCAAAAAATCAGTAACTTCTGTAGTGGGATGAAGTATGGGGGAATGAAATGAATGAATGAAAAATCAAATTGTCATGTTAAAATCCATGAAAAAGTCAATTGCAGCTACGGATTTTATAATAAAAGAATACTTGAATAAAATATTGGTGGAAAATTGCTTGTCAATAAAATTCCCACTATGAATAAAATATATGTATTAGCATTTTGTTGGCCCCTTGAAAGGGATAAAAGAATGTTCATGCCTTCTATCTTGCCAACAAGAACAAAAATCAGAAGATGACTTAGTCTGTACCTTTCTGTAAGTTATCTAGGAAATGGTTCAAACTCAGGTCTTACAACACCCTCCTCCCGCAGAGCAGCAAATTCAGCTTAGGGAATGGAGTTCTGATATACCTTACAAATCCTCAGTAATTGCAGTAAAGCATGGGTGTGTAGACAATCTTATGACATCTACACCAAACCTGTTTTAAATTTCTTGAGAGCAATCATTCCTAGTATATATTTGAAGGAAACTGTATTCTTCATCAGATGTTCTATTACAGGGATGGGCAAACTTTTTGGGCCGAGGACCACAACTGGGTGGGGAAACTGAATGCAGGTTTGGGGCAGGGGGTTGGGGTGCCGGAGGGAGGTGCAGTGTGCAGGATCGGGCTCAGGGCAAGGGATTGGGGCAGAGGAGGGGTGCGGGGTGTTTGAGGGGGCTCAGGGAAGGGGGTTGGAGTGCAGGAGGGGTGCGGAGTGCAGGAGGGGGCTCAGGGCAGAGGTGCAGGAGGGGTGTAGACTGCGGCAGGGGGCTCAGGGCAAGGGGTTGGGGTGCAGGAGTGGTGCGGGGTGCAGCAGGGGGCTCAAGGCAGGAGGTTGGGGAGCAGGATGGGTGCGAGTTGCGAGGTGCAGGAAGGGGGCTTACTAGGAGGGTGGTGAAGCACTCCAATGGGTTATCTAGGGAGGTGGTGGAATCTCCATCCTTAGAGGTTTTTAAGGCCCGGCTTGACAACCCTGGCTGGGATGATTTAATTGGTGTTGGTCCTGCTTTGAGCAGGGGCTTGGACTAGATGACCTCCTGAGGTCTCTTCCAACCCTAATATTCTATGATTAAGGACTGCTCCTGTCAGAATCCATGTTAGGGTTTAGGTCAACTCTGGTAAGTTTATTAGTATGCATGTAGGTTCTTTTATAGTTATTAATATGCTTTCTCTGTAATGCTTTTTACCTTAAGAATAAAGTAGGTTTGCATAGGAAGTGCTGTTTGGTAACATATCTGTAACAATTACACCTGTTAACAGTCTCTGAAGAGAAAGCAAACAAGTGTCCTTCGTCAACCTGTCACTATGTGTTTCCCATCATAGACACCAGGGAACTATGTGACCTGAAAATACCATGGTCAGAAGGGAGAGGGCTTGTGTCTCCACCCAAGACAGGCAACAGCTGAAGAGCTGGATGCCTGAGATTGGGTGCCTTGGCTAGACCACTGGGGTGGGGAGGGGGGGGGGAAACAGGAGCAACTGCCCTGAACTGTGACAGTGGCATTTCTACCACGGAAAAGTTTTGGTATACTGAAGGAAGGGGATAGCTGGTTAGTTAGTATGTGCAAGAAAATGTACAAATTCCTGATAGCACTCTAGTACTAAAACAATTGTAAATCCAGCAGTGGGCTGCCTCTGCAAAATGCTTAGGAAAGAAACAAAGGGGGATGGGGAGGGGGAAGAAATTGGGACTACTCATATAGTTAGTGTTAAGCACATACTTAAATGAACCAGGGCCTCATAGAAGACAGCTGAAGCCATCACGGAATTTCTAGAGTTCTGAAGAATCCCAAGACCTTGACAGGGATGTAGACTATCAGTTGACTTGTATGGGGCTGCTCAACCACTTAAAGTTAAGCATGTGTTTTACTGGATCAGAGTCTACGTGCACTATCAACAAAGTGAAACAGACAAGAATCCTGATGTCTAAAGTGCTCTCTGGCAAAGCTCCAGTGATAGAATACTAGTCAAAATAAATCCGTAGCTTTCAAACAAAATAGATCAGCAAGTGGGTAACAATACAGGAACCAAAGAAAGGGCTAGAGATGGAAGAAGGGATAAAGGAGGCAGGTGAGAGAAGCATCACATTGAAAGGACACAGTGGAGAGAGAAATCAGAAAAGAGGACATGAGAAAACAGACAACAAAGGGTATGGACAGGGAGAGGTAAAACCATAAGTTGCTTGGATTTTATGATCTGTAACCTTTTTCATGCCCTAAATTGATATTTTAGTAGTCGGTCTATTGTTAGAAAGCAGTTTTCACAAATAAATTTCTTCTTACTTAATCTAAATGATTATGCACGTGAACAGAACCCCTTTAAATTTTTCAACACAAAGCACTTTCTTCCAACAGAATAGCTGTAGCATAATTCAGTATTTACTGGCTTGTTTAAGTAAAATTTCTAGTCTTTGTCACTGCCATCTCAGTACAGAGTGACAAAATCTCTTCTGGGTTTGGAAAAACAAATTTAAAACATGAGTGGTTCAAATGCTATTTTATCTGAACCCCAAAATCTCAGGAGAGAAAGGGTTAGATAAATGTTTCTAGTTTTAGCTTATTGCTACTTGGAAGTCACTTAATTTGTTATTTTCTAATAAAAATAATTATTCACATTTATCTTTAAGTGGAAACTGAGCTCATTATTTGCTCTGAAAATGAAATATTGTATTAATTAGTCTCATCTTATAAGGAAACAGTAAGAATTAGCATTGATAGTCTACATCCCTGTCATTTTGCTGTTGGCATGTAATTTTCTTCTGAACTTAGTTGCTCTCCTCTAAGTGTTCTGTATCCTTTAACATTTAATAGATGGTAGAGGTAACGGCATCAATAATTATATTTTAATAGCAACTCTAATACGAGTTTTCTTCCTTTTAGCAAAGGAAGCTAAATAACTTAACTTACTCCAAGATCAAAATGCATTCTTTAGACCACCTGCAGAAGGACAGTAAGATGGTCTTTGCAGATAGCACATTAGGAATAGATGACCTTTATAAATAAATTATGGCTTCTTAATGTTGTTTATTATTTTGAAGCAATAATTTTCTGCAGAAAATTCTCTTAACTCAGTAAATTCAGAAACACAACAGACACCTGCCAGAAAGTTCATGGGCAGCAAGCAGATCACAGGACAGAAATGTATTATTCCTATACTGGACTTTCCAGAATATGAAGTGTGCTTCACAGGGCCACTACAAGGGGAGCCAAAGAGGCTGAATGTTTATGTGTGTGCATTGTAATAGCCAGCAATGGATTCTATGTACAGTTCTACATATAGGTCATTCTTACTTTTATTAGAAACAGACTGCATGAGGGGCTTTCCCAGCCAGAATATAGTAATGCTTTACCATAGTTTTAGCATTTGGTGGTTATTCTGTTTTGTTTTGTTTTTTTCTTCATGTCAGAGTTTGGCCTTATTGAATTCTCAGGACCAGATCTGTCAAAGGGGTCAGGACTTGCCCATTAATCTTTTTTTTTTCGTCCACAGTTTTTCAGAAAGTTTCTTGGAATTTGAGTGCTTCAGAAATTGATCATAAACTGATATAAATACTAATAGTTTCTACAGATTATTTCTGTGGAAATGGACATTAGTCATTAAAATGCGGCTGCCAAAAATGCATGAAACCAGAATTGTGTCAGCAAACATACTTTGCTGTCAGGGTCCATTTGAGAGCTTTGAAGACTAAAAAGTATGCATACAGAGCTCTGAGAACTAGATGGGAACTTGGAGAACATGCTAAGGGGACTTGCTGGAGCAACCATATAGCAGTGACTGGAGGCATTTTGCTTGTCAGAAGCGTGTCTAGATATACATTTTACATATAGATATACATTTTACAAGTGTCAGGATGAATGACATACCTGGTTGAAGTAAAATAAAGAAAAAACAAACAAACAAACTGACCAGTTATTACAAGATAAAATTTCAGAAAATAGAAAGGGTATTGACATTGATGATAATTATATGGTTTCTAAGAAAAAAATTGTTATCCTTCTTACTGGCCTGCTGATGATTCCAATAATAATGTTAATATAGAAGGTGATTCTGAAAATGTAAATTAAGACCTGGAGGAGTATGTGAGATTTGCTTGTCCCAACAAACACCCTTAATCAAAATGGAATAGTATACCTTCCAGATGACAAAATGGCTTCACTTTCAGAGATATTGTGTAACTATAGTGACCATTGGTCTCAACAGAAACTATGGGTGCTCAGCATCTATGCAAATCAAGTCATAAATCTATGGTTTAAAAATTAAAGGAGAGGAGTATGGCATATGGAGCTTTAATAATTGTGGCAACACTCTGTGGTTGCAGCACCTTTCATGTGTGAAACTTTCTGAGGTGTAGAGTTTAAAAGAGTGTCAGCTGGTAACAGTTGCAGTTAGAGTTGGTTGAAGACTGAATCTAAGAATGAAGTTAGTCTGAATGCAGTTTGCAAAGATCATTTCACTGTGCTGAATTATTTTGTTCTTTATTTTTTGTTCTGCGCCAATTAAATTATTGTAATCCAAGTTTTAAAGGTATAATTGGTTTCTAGAGCAATAAGATATTGGGTGGAGGCATTTTGCCTCCATCAGGCAGAATGTCTCCAATAAAATTGTGGGAAGCATATTTAGATGCAAGAAATACTATGGTCAAAATTTTCAAAAGCAGCCTCTAATTTGTAGTGGGCCTCAATTTTTGTGTGCGTACTCACCGTGCTGAGTATTCACAGCTCCATATCAGTCTAATAGGGTTTTCAGGTGCCCAACCCCCGTGAATATCAGACTCCAGTGATCTCAAATTGGGAACCCAAAATTAAAGTTCACTTTTAAAAATGTAGATCTGTACATTAAAAAAAATATGTAGTGTGTTCCCTCCATCACTAGCCTTAAACACTCCCAGATACACTGGAGAGACTGTGCTATAACCCAGCTCCTCATATCTCCTCTCAGAGAAAACAGTTGCTAACCTTTCCAAATCTTGTTCTTTGAGATGTGTTGCTCATATCCATTCCATGTTAGGTGTGCGTGTGCGCAGTGTCGCTGGAGATTTTTCCCTTAGTGGTATCCATTGGGCCACCCTCTGGAGCCATGTGCTCATGGACACTGCTGGCCATGCATCTTCTAAGTTCCTTCTTGCCATTAACTCTGACAGAGGGGTAGGAGGGTGGGTTGTGGAATGGACATGAGCAACACATCTCAAAGAACAACAGTTATGGAAAGGTTAGTAACCGTTTTTTCTTCATCAAGTGCCTGCTCATGTCCATTCTATGTTAGGTGACTCACAAACAGTACACAGGTGGGCTCGGAGTTCATGGACATGTTGACAGCAACACCACTCTTCTGAAACTGACATTATCCCGGGCCTGTTGGTTAATGGCATAGTGAGATGTGAAGGTATGTACAGATGACCAGGTTGCGGCCCTGTAGATATCCTGCATTGGGACCTGCGCGAGGAACACTGCTGACAAAGCCTGGGCTCTTGTGGAGTGAGCAGTTAAGATGGCCAGAGGTGGGGCATTTGCCTGCTCATAGCAAGCCCGAATACAGGCAGTTATCCAGGACGAGATCCTCTGGGCTGACACAGGTAGCCCTCTTATCCTTTGCACTATTGCTACAAAGAGTTGCGTGGATTTGCAGAAGGGTTTAGTCTTTAACGTTCAATGAGTGAAGCTGCCATTCCTCAGAGTTCTTGTGAGGCTTCGGGAAGAATACTGGCAGGAAAATGGCCTGATTCTTATGGAATTGTGACACCACCTTTGGCAGGCAGGCTGGGTGGGGGCGTAGTTGTACCTTGTTCTGGAAGAACACCATGTAAGGCAGTTTTGATGTAAGGGCCTTGATTTCAGAGACACTTCTGGCTGAGATGATCGCCACCAAGAAGAGAGAAGCAAGCAGGGGGCATGATGCTAGTGGGGGGGACTCATGAGTCTCGACAGAACCAGGTTTAAGTCTCATGGAAGGACAGGCTTGCAGACCTGAGGATAGAGCCTCTCCAGCCCCTTGAGAAACCATACCCTCATCTCGTGGGAGAACACTGACCTGCTGTTCACCGTTGGGTGGAAGGCTGAGATGGCTGCTAAGTGCACACTGATAGACGCAAGGACCAGGCTCTGCTGCTTTAAGTGGAGCAAGTAGTCCAAGATAGACTAAAGGGAAGATTGAGATAGAGAGGGAGCTCGTTAAGATGCCCATGTCAAGAAGCATTTCCACTTAGCCACAGGGGAGAGATAGTTCAGTGGTTTGAGCATTAGCCTGCTAAACGCAGGGTTGTGAGTTCAATCTTTGAGGGGGCCATCTAGGGCAAAATCAGTACTTGGTCTTGCTAGTGAAGGCAGGGGACTGGACTTGATGACCTTTCAAGGTCCCTTCCAGTTCTATGAGATAGGTATATCTCCATTTATTTAGGTAGGTAGCCCTGGTGGACGGCTTTCTGCTACCTAGCAAGACCTGCTGGACCTGTTCCGAGCAAGCCTGTTCCTCTGGGTTCAGCCGTGGAGTATCCATGAAATTAGGTACAGCGAGATGAGGTTTGGATGAAGCAACCAACCGTGGTTTTGTGAAATTAGGTCTGGATATAGTGGGAGCAATACTTGAGCTGCTACTGACAGATCTAGGGGCATACCAAACCAGTGTTGGCATGGCTATGCCGGGGCTATAAGAATAACTTTCACCTTGTCTTGTTTAAATTTTAGGAGGAACTTGTGAGTCAGAGGAATTGGGGAAAGGTGTAGAATAGGAGATCTGTCCATGGGAAAAAGAAAGTGTTGGAGAAGGAGCCTGGGCTGTGCCCATACAGTGAGCAAAACTGATGGCATTTCCTGTTCTGTGTGGTAGCGAACAGGTCCACTTGGGGAAGCCCCCACCTTTGTAACATGAACCTGGCAACCTCTTGGTGAAGGGACCACTCATGGTGAGAGGAAAAGGATCTGCTGAGGTGATCCACCATTACATTTCAGGCTCCCAGGAGATGTGACACCTCAAGATGAATGGAGTGCTTTGTGCAGAAGTCCCACAGATGGATGGCCTCCTGACACAGGGCCAAATATAGGGCCCCTCCCTGCTTGTTGATCTAGAACATGGCCACAGTATTGTCTGTCAGGACTTGCACCACCTGACCTGAGAGTTGGGGAAGGAACACTTGGCAAGCTAAGCGTACTGCCCTGAGCTCCCTGACATTTATGTTCAGGGACTTCTTCTTGGGCCCTGAGGCCCCAAGTCCTGAGCTTGTTGAGGTGGGCTCCCCACCCTAGTTCTAACTAATCCAAGATTAAAGCTACTGATGGTTGAGGGATAACAAAGGGCACCCCCATCGTTACCGATCTTGGGTCTTTCCACCATTCCAGGGAGGTGAAGACTAGGGGAGAAACCACAGAATCTAAATGTTGTCTGCTCAAGGAATATACTGATGCTAACCACATCTGGAGAGGCCTGAAGTGCAGTCTTGCATGTTGAACCATGTAAGTACATGCCACCATGTGCCCCAGTAGCTTGAGGCAAACCCGAGCTGTCATAATTGGGTGGACCATGACATTGAAGATCAGGTCCAACATGGTCTGGAATCAGGCCTCTGGCAGGAAGGCCCTGTCTTGGGTCGAGTTGAGCACTGCCCCAATAAATTCTATTCCCTGAGCCAGGCCAAGAGTTGATTTCCATTCATTTATCAGCAGGCCAGCACTTGGAAGGTGGCTTGGACTGTGCTAATGCTGTTCTGAACTTGAGCCTGTGACCGACCTTTGATCAGCCATCATCAAGGTATGGGTAGATGCCTCACCGTCTGAGGAAGGCTGCTACTACCACCATACACTTCATGATAACCCAGGGGGCCGCCGATAGGCTGAAGGGAAGAGCGGTGAAGTAGTAGTGGTGCTGACCCACGACAAACCTGAGAAATCTTCTGTGGCCACAGAAGATAGAAATGTGAAAGTATCCATCCTTTAAGTCAAGGGCAGCATACCAATCTCTGGGATCCAGGGAGGTATCTGTTGAGGCAACGCCGGTCCAGAATGGGCTGGAGGCCCCCTTTGGCCTTTGGGATTAGGAAATATCAGGCGTAAAACCCCTTTCCTCTCAAGTCTTGTGGAACCTCCTCCACAGCCCCCATTTGTAGGAGGTATTGCACCTCCTGGACAAGGAGTTGCTCGTGAGAAGGGTCCCTGAAGAGGCATGGAAAGGGGTGTGTGGCAGGGAGGGGATAAAAACTGAAGGGTATAGCCAATTGTCACTGTACTTAGAACCCAATGGTCCAATGTTATATATGACTATGCTGGGCTGAAGTGGGACAGACAGTCCAAAAATAAAAGGGGAAATGGATCTGAAGTGGTGACGATATAGCGGCCTCTGGCATACCTTTAAAAGGCCTGCTTGAACCCCCACGTAGTTCCTCTGAGACCCCAACTGGGAGGTTGAGGTGGACAGGAGTGATTGGAGCCGATTGTAACCTCTCCCTTTTCTTTTGTAGGGCTCTTGTCTTGGAGACACCGAGAAACAAGGAGTTTGCTGGGGCCCAAAGTGCTTCCTGGAAACTGATGGAGCATAAAGGCCTAAGGATCATAGGGTGGCCCTTGAGTCCTTCAGGCTGTGAAGTCTCATGACTGTCTGCTCTGAGAATAGAGAGGAGCCCTTGAAGGAGAGGTCCTGGATGGACTGTTGGACCTCATGAGGAAGCCACGAGGACTGGAGCCAAGAATGCCTCATGGTGACAATAGAGGCCATTATTCCAGCTGCCGAGTCAGCTGCATCCAGAGCTGCCTGGAGAGAGGTCCTGGCCATATTCTTTCCCTCTTCCAAGAGGGCAGTGAACTCCTGCCTTGAATCTTGGGGCAGGGAGTCTTTAAATTTAGCCAGGGAGTCCCACAGATTATAATCCTATTTTGCCAGCAAAGCTTGCTGGTTAGAGATACATAGTTGAAGGCTACCTGTCGAATAAATCTTTCTTCCGAAAAGGTCCAGTTTCTTCACCTCTTTTTGTTTAGGGGTAGCGCTCAACTGGCCCTGCCTGTCCCTCCTGTTTGCTGCAGACACAACCAGGGACACTGCGGGGGGGGGGGTGCAAGTACAAGTATTCAAACCCACTCGCTGGTACATAATACTTCTTCTCTGCCCAATTTGAGGTGAGGAGCAAACAAGCAGGAGTTTGTCACAGGGCCTTGACTGGCCCCATCACAGCCTCATTGATGAGTAAGGCCACCTTGGATGGAGTTGCTGCATCCAGGATATTACTAAGGCTGTGTGATGTCTCTTTAAGATCCTCAATTTCCAGACCCAGATTTGCAGCAATCCGCTTCAAAAGGTCCCAATGGGCCCTGAAATCATTCTGTGGAAGAGGACACCTGGTCCCACGACAGCCTCATCTGGAGAGGATAAGCAGGAGGCTTGCACCACAGGAGGGGCTCCCTCTTCTTCCTCAGCCCCAATGACATCCATTGGAGCCAGCTCCTGAACATCGGTACTGGGGTCAGTACTGGGGTCGGGGTCCAGTGCTGACTGAGAAGGAGTGAAAGCCTGTCTCTCGGAAACCACTGAGTAGGAGCAATGGGAGGGAGGACCCAGTGCCGGGGGAAAACCCCAGGGGTTCCAGTAAGACCACTGCATTGGCCAGTGACCCACTGGCCAGGTGCTGGGGTGGGGGGCCAGTTTGGTGCCGGAGGAGCACTTCGCACTCACGCCAAAGTGCTCAGCACCAAATTGTAGTGGCTCTGCTCTGGTCTGAGGGCAGTTTCCATGAGGATACCCTTCAGCCTAATGTCTGTCCTTTTTAGTGCGGGATTTGAAGTCCCGACAGATCTGGCAATTGTCCTTCAGATGAGTTTCCCCCAAGCACTTCAAGCAGCTGGAGTGTGGGTCACTCACGAGCGTAGGTTTGCCACAGGATGCACAAGGTTTGAAGCCTGGAGACTGAGGCATGCGTGGCCCATGGTGCAAAGGAGTCCCTCAACGATGGAAGCTAATTATGTACATTAATTCTAATTTCAAAAACTATATACACTAAACTATGATAACTAAGAACGAAGTGTTAGAGTCCAAAAAACACTGGGAAGAAAATCTTGCTGAAGCAAGAAGGGTCATTCCAGCAACAGTCATGGGCGGTAAGAAGGAACTGAGATGGTGCATAGCCAGTAGCGCCCCTTATACTGGCACACGAGTGCACAGCTCCAGCAGGCACTAGAGCTGGCCCAATGGATACCACTAAGGGAAAAATCTCCAGCAACGGTATGCAGGGTGGGCACATACCTAACATGGAATGGACATGAACAAGCACTCACAGAAAAATATTGAATATTAAGAGTCATAATGACTGGCTTCCCCTCTCTTCCCCCTCTTGTGCTCAGAAAGCATGAGTAACCTCATTCTCACACTTTTGTGATGAGTGTACCTTTGTAGATCATGTTCTGAACTTCCACAGCATGGAAAAAAGATGACAAAGCACCCTTCTATTTTTACTATGGAACATGAAAACTGCTCAAAGATATTAAAAAACATTATTGTCAAACAAAATAATTGTTTAAAAATCTGTATATAATCTATCCGGTCTGGTAAAATTCAAAAGGCATTATGCACAGGCATTAAAACTTTATATTGTATTAAAATGTAACATCCATTATCCAAATATATCAAAATCCACTCACAAATAATTGTATTACCTTTGTATCCTTGTTCAGTCTCCCTGAGATCAATTTTAGTTATTGGCTTGAAATCGTTGTCCCATAACCGAATACAACCATCTCTCCCACCAGTGGCAAAACCTTCCTCACAAGCATACATACTAAAAATTCCAGCCTGTTAATCAATAGTATAATAGTTTTGAAAGTTGATAACAATTTAAACATAAAAACAAATCCAAGTGTGTTTGAGTATGCTCTTGTTAAAGGCCAAACTGTTAAGAACTGTTAGATAATACTGTTTAAAAAACAAGATGCTCTCCACTCAGAAAACAAACCAAACACACAGGTGACAGTTTATTTCAAGTGCTCTCTTACCAATCCATTGATTGTGAATTATAATGGAATTTTGTATAAATGTCATACACATAGCGTACATATGTTACTATAAATTAAATTTAATGAATGTTGTTTCAAAAGAGTATTAAGTAAACGATGGGACACTTACAATAAATTGTCACCCAGAATAAACAAAAACAAGCAAACAATTGACACAAATATTCTTACAGGTGAAGAGATGGCTCAGACAATGTTTCATGAATTCATTTCAGACATCATTTGGAATCTGATATAAACTGAAAGCGTGTGAATTTCATTTTTTGTTGGCACAAAAAGTATCTACTGTAGTTTGAATTGCTTTTTCACTTTTAAAAAAGGCAAAATTTATGGATTACCATGTTCTTCTACATTAAAATATTTTTACAGTACTTGTTAGAATGCTTACTAATGTATCACCCACCTTGTCTCTAATATAATATCTTTTATTGGACCAACTTCTGTTGGTGAGAGAGACAAGCTTTCAAGCTTACATAGAGGTCTTCATGAGGTTTGGGAAACTTAAATCAGAGTGTCACAACTAAGTACAAGATGGAACAGGTTGTTTAGCATAAGTAGTTAACACATATTTCAAGGGATCATTCAAGATGAAGTGGCCATTAGTAAGTTATAGATTATTGTAATAAGTCATAAATCCAGTGTCTCTATTTAGTCCATGATTTTTAGTGTCTAGCAAAGTTATGAATTTAAGCTTCCAGACTTGTCTTTTGAAAGTGTTATGCAGGTTTCCTTTGAGGATGAGGACTGATAGGTCAAATATAAAGCGATTGCTTTGTGAAAAGTGTTCACCCACAGGTGAGGTGATGTTTTTGTCTTTTATCATTTTTCTGTGCAAGTTCACCCACATAGTTGTTATTGGGGCATTTAGTGCACTAAATGAGGTACACCACATGTTGTGATAGGCATGTGTAGAGCCCATGGATCTTGAAAGGTGTGTTGTGGGATTTTTTTTTATCATTGTAGTAGTGGAAGATATGTCTGCAAGTTTTGCATCTGTTGTTCTGACAGGATCTGGTGCCACTTTGAGCTGGTAGGTCTTGGTCTGTGGGGAGCTTGTGTATGATGAGGAGGTTGGAAAGGCTGGGAGGTTATTTGAAGGCCAGAAGAGTGGGTTCAGGAAAGATTTATTTCCGGGTGGGGTCCCCATCAAATATGGGTTGTAGTTCTTTGATAATACCCCATATGGGTTCCAGTGATGGGTGGTAGGTGACAACTAGGGGTGTGTGGTCAGAGGGGGGGTTATTTCTGTATTGAAGCAGGTCCCCCTGAGGTATTTGGGTGGCCCATTACATGATGGAACTCTATTTTTTAATATTACTGTGATTCTTCATACAATGTCAGCAAAGCTGTGTTTTTCTTAGGCTCATAACTACTGAGGCTCAGCAACAACTGTATATCGAAGTTGTTGTTTCTACCAAGGTTCCAGAAATATGCTATAAGAGCTACTCAGGGGATTTATAACACTGCTCTAAGGAAACAATCCCTATCCACATGTTACAAAAGGTAACATGAACATATGTAATCTAATTAAGGCACTAAAGTTGAATGTTTAGGAATATGAAATAAACATTTACAGTAGTAAAATATGCCTCTGATATTTTTTAGCTCCAATGTTCATCTACACTGAATAGATTGAGATTTTTGTTTGCTTCAAATTACATTTTTAGTATTTAATGAGAGTTTTTAAAATCATTTCCATGTTATGTGAGCAAGCCAAAGAGGAACTCCACTGTAAAGCAGATTTGCTCATATTCTTATTGCCTTGGTTAATGAGAAAAACACATAAGATGCTTGTTATGCTTAAGATCTCATTTTTATGAAAAACCTTGGTACGGAATATTGGGAATCCTATTTTAAATAAGACTAGCACATTAGAATACATGTTTATACAATTAGTCTATTCAGAACTGAAGCCACTTTAAAATCTGTCAAGATGATACCTTACATTTAAGTCTGTTCCGTGAAATCAGTGTCAAAACTACAAACAAACAAACAAACAAACAAACAACAGCAGCAGTTCTGTCAGTAGAACAAAATATCGTAGCTAATACTTAAATACCTACATAATCAGAGTATAAAGTGAACAATTCATAAAGTCTTACTGAACACTATACATTCTGTTATGATTTGACACAGATTAGAATCTACTGAAATATCAAAGATCCATTACAGTTCTTCAATTCAGTGAACAAGGTTAATTTTCATAAATTAGAATTAAAAACACACTTACACTATGAGCTCCTTGAATTGTGCGGACTAAGTTTAGCCCTTTCCAAACATAGATGTCTCCATTTAAAGCACCAGAGTACGTGACATCTTCTTTTGCACATGCTAAGCAAAGGATAGTTTGGAGATCTCCTGTTTTGCCAAATATTCCTCTTTTTGCTGTCAATGCATTTCCACACAACGTCCAAAACTATTAAATGTAAATGATACATGAAGAGAAGTCTCTGCAGCATTTTTGGTTTTGACATCAGTTTGCAGATCTTACAGACATATCTCCGCAGGACCGCCCGGGGGGGGGGGAGGGCAAGTGGGGCAATTTGCCCCAGGCCCCGGGCCCCACAGGGGCCCCCATGAGAATATAGTATTATATAGTATTGCAACTTTTTTTTATGGAAGGGGCCCCCGAAATTGCTTTGCCCCATGCCCCCTGAAGCCTCTGGGCGGCCCTGTATCTCCGTATTGTTCAGTAACTGAGCTAGACACTCTTGCCTCTTAACTGACTGTTCCATCATGCTACAAATAACTTATAAAGAATGGGAAACTACCACAGTATATCTCAAGTTCACATATACAGTGTGATAGTTCAATTTTTTGTGTGTGTATGTATGAAACTGAAAAATAACTCATGGTGTTTTATTATTGTTACCCTCATTCTTCTAATAACCTCACCCTCACTTTGTCTGTTGCCTTTTCATGCGTGATATGTAATAGAATGGAATCTTCTTAAACAAGGGACCTGTCTTATTTGTTTGCAGAGCTCCATACATACCTATGGGCTGTAGAAATAAAAAATAAATAAAACTAAAGACCAAGTCCTGAGGTCTTCTCTTATTACTTATTCATGTAAAATTCCCATCCAGTTTGCCTGATTGAGGATCAAGTAAGACTCTCAGAATTTGGCCCAACAGTAGTGTGTGCTGATAGGAAGTCATGAAAGACAAGAAGATGAGCCATTTATAACCATTAGATTGTAATCTGAGACAAATTAAGAACATGCTTTGGGCATTTATAACAAAATTCAGATCTTGATATGAACTTCCTTAGAGTTGAAAATGTTTGGATCAAGGATTTTGGTTTGGGGCCCATCTCCAATTTCCATATCTTTTTAACATAGGCCTAACATACGGGGGAGGGATAGCTCAGTGGTTTGAGCATTGGCCTGCTAAACCCAGGGTTGTGAGTTCAATTCTTGAGGGGGCCACTTAGGAATCCAAGGCAAAAATCAGTACTTGGTTCTGCTGGTGAAGGTAGGGGCTGGACTCAATGACCTTTCAAGGTCCCTTCCAGATCTAGGATACAATAATTAATTACAGGTGTGGAAGGGGAACATTTTCCACACAGCTTTCAAACTTGGGGAACACTATACTCCCCACCCTAATTTTTGGTTGGCTGTAGAGGGAGAAAGAGGAGGCAGAAAATTATACCTAGCTTAAGACTCATTAGAACTCATAACTGCTGCCCCATTAACAACAGTTTAGCAAAATAATTCAGCAGGAGGTGGCATATCCAGTGCAGCCTCCACCATCAGCAGGGGCTATTGATGTGGACACCGCAGCAAAATGAAGACAAAAACATGAATGGAATAAAGCGGCAGGCTGCAACTTTTATTAAACTTTAACAAAAGGGAGGGGCCCTACTTGTCCATCACCCATATTCTCCTATACCAGGCATTTAATTGGCTCCAATGAGGGGATTATAGGGCTCCTTACCATATAACACATAACGCAGGGTGACTCTCCTCAGCCTACCCCCAGGACTCAGCTCTCTCTGAGTCCCATGAGGGGGACAGAGGATGCAGCAGGGTAGGGACCTCAGCCTATGAGGGCCACAAGGTCTGCCTCTATCACATGAGCCCTTCACCAAAATCCCAGTCTTTTACCTCTTGGAGCCGTTCATTTTAGTCTCTTAACCACACTAGAAACCAGCTGCAAATTGTGATAAATAAACACCATCACTCCAGTACCTCAGTCAGGCAATAAGAGCATTCCTATTTAATCCACTGTGGCTTGAAGATGCTGCAAGGATGCCAAAAGATTCTCTGGTCTTCTGCCAGTTGGCCCATGGAAGAAAAAATTCCTTCCTGACTCCCTAAAAAGGCGATCATCTAGACTCGCAGCTCCTGTCTGGCCAGGTTCCCATTCCTATTTCGGATAGGTAGGGTGGGCTGCTGGAATGGAGCTGGAAGAGGCTCCACATTGTCCCTGCAACAGTTAAATCTTGGGAGCTGGGGAATGTTGGCCAATCTGCACCCCTCTCCTCCAGCTGGCCAATGGGTGCCTCCTAGGGGGAGGAGCTGAGTGTTTCCCTTCCTTGCTACTGGGACTGTCCCCCTTTCAGCACTGACCCCACCAACTTCCCCACCCATTGACGTGGATGGCCAGCATTTCTGACTAGGCAGGAGGTAGCAGCTGTGATTCCTGCCTACAGCAAGCTCAGCAACAGACTCAACTCCATTCCAGCCTGGGGCCCTCTGGCCAACTGTCTATGGGACACAGATTGCCAGGACTGAGTATCTACAGAAGACAGAACTCAGACACTGCTCCTCCTGCTGCACCACTTAGGGATAATTTTATATGTGGCAAGTCACTTTTGCCAAGACTTTTGCTAAACTTAGGCACCTAACTACATATTCAGGAAGCTAAATTAACCTGATCCTGCGAAGTAATTAATAAGAAAAATAAGAATAACACCTACCTCTTAAATATGTTTTCATCTGTAGACCTCAAAGCTCTTCACAATCTTTTAAATGTATTTAAAAGTCAATGGTACTTATTCATCTGAAATTGCACACAGGCTTTGAGAAATGTGGAAGGTTGCAGGTCTGGCTTTGATACCCAGCCTAGCCATTCAGCAAAAGCTCAGCTGTAGTACACTTCAGAAATAGTTTGGATTGCTTGAATAGAGAGAAGCTCAGAGAAAAGACTACACTCTCCCCATTTCTCCCTCCCCAAATATTAATCTTGATTTTACAATGCAGAGTAATTACCCTATAGTATAGAGCGGGAGAAGCTATTTATTTTATCTACCTAGTTCAAGCAGTGATCCCATCCCTCTAACCTTAAGATGCAGAAATAGTATGGACTACTGTTTGTACATCTTTTGATGGGAATCCAACACCTAATCCACAAACATTTTAACACAGTTTTCTGGCATGCCTTAATCTATATCTGTTTGTTTGAATGGTTAATTATGACCATTTTAACAGAGCACAGGTGCTAACTAAAGATAGGTTTTGAGAAGCAGCTTGCAGAACACAGAAAATGGCATAACTACTGCCAAAACCACCCCACAGTTTTGAAAATAGTGCAAGTTTAGGGGTTCAAATTTCTCGGCCACCAGAGCTAGAGAGATTAGCAAATTTTCTAAAACTTCTGTTTTTCCCACCCCTAATCATGTGAAATAATTGCAATCTAGTAATGATGAATCTCAAAGACGGGGGAAAAACAGAAAACTTTGTCAAAGTGAGAGACTTCCCTCCAAGCTTTGCATAAGCCCAAGGAGGTTTTAGTAGTATAAGGGCCCTACCATCAATCAAACCCTAACCCCGCCCCTTGACCCCTTAAGCCCCGCCCGTTGACCCCATGGTCCCTCCCACCTGTCACCGGAAGTCCCACCACACATGGGGGTATTACTTCCGGGGTCAAGGTGCCACCTGACCGGAAGCAAGATGTGTCATGTGACCCCTCTAAGAACTCCCCCCACCACCCTCTACCAATCAGGAGGGGTTTCGTCCCGATAGGACCGCCCCGAGAGGAGATTTTGACCAATCAGGGGGACTTCCGGGGCGGGGGTGACTCGTCCGGAAGTGGGTCGTGTGACCCCTCTAAGAACTCCCCCCACTACCCTCTACCAATCAGGAGGGGTTTTGTGCCTAAAGGACCGACCCAAGAGGAGATTTTGACCAATCAGGGGGACTTCCGGGGCAGGGGTGACCCATCCGGAAGTGGGTCGTGTGACCCCTCTAAGAACTCACCCCACCACCCTCTACCAATCAGGAGGGGTTTCATCCCAACAGGACCTCCCCGAGAGGAGATTTTGACCAATCAGTGTGACTTCTGGGTTGGGGTGACCCCTCCGGAAGGGAGTCGTGTGACCCCGCTAAGAACGCCTCCCAAGGCCCTCCGCCAATCAGAGTGCAGCACCATTACCCCATAAGTCCCAGCGCCAGACAGAGGAGGCGGCCATCTCTTACCAAGGACACGTGTTTTCGAAATCGCGGAAAGGCTGCTGAGAGGAAACATGGACTCCTTCATCACCCCCGTGAGAACTTCGGACTTTCTTTTAGCCCCAACCGTCTTTGACCTTGTGTGGAGCAGGCGTTACATCAGCGACAGTTCCAAGGAGGACCCTTTGACCCAGCCATTGATGGATACGTCGGAACCCGGCCCCGAAACCCTCGTGAGGCAGACCGATGAGCATGACGGCCTCTCTTTGTCCACCTCCTCAGAGGTGGAAGGCGATCGCGGCTCAGGGGAGGCACCGGCGGACAAAGCGAACGGAAAAGACGGCGCTCAGGTAAATGAATGCTTAAGAAGCGCTGGTCAAGGAGGGGTTGGTAACTCTGAGGATGTGGCTATGAGGAGTTTAAGAGGCTTTGCATAGAAAGCGTGGAGAGGCTGCTGAGAGGAAACAGGACAAGGCGAACGGAAAAGACGGCGCTCAGGTAAATGAATGCTTAAGAAGCGGCGGTCGAGGAGGGGTGGGTAATGGGTTAGGAACCGGGGGTTGCGTAAATTAAAAAACAAGCAGTGAGGGGTGCTTACACGTTTTCTTTTCTGAAAATTTCTCAACAGCTCGACGATGCCTTTCTAGAGGACCCGGACAGCGATGCATCAAGCAGCGAAGATGAACTGGCCCCACCATGTTTTTGCTCAACGCCAATACGAGTTGTTGAAGAGGACTCTGAGGATGATGGCTATGAGGAGTTTAGGAGGCGGCTTGGCATAGAACTAACTGAGCCAGTGCCACATCGTGAGCGTAAAAAAGTCATGCAGACTATTGTACGCGTTGCTGTTTATGCTATCCTTAAACACTGCCTTAGGGAAAAGCTTTTTGAAGATTGTGAGGGCTGTGTCATAGATGCGCCAGGCCAAAGGCACCATGATTGTGTGACTTGGACTTCAGTGGATATAAACTGCAAGCTCCGGGGCCTGTGTGCTGAGCTGTGTTTGGAAAGCTTATTAAACACGGTTGTTGCCATAGGCTATGGTATGCAATGTCTGTGCCTAACCCAAGAACATTTAGCGCAAGGGGTGACCTTGATAAATGCTGTGCAATTCAGTGCAGACCCTGACCGTGTTCTAAGGAAAATGACCAAACCGGAAGATGCCTGCTTAGAGCATTATATTGACCGTCTAGTCCGCACAAAGAGTTACAGAACCCTGCTTAAGAAAAAAACTATTTGTAAGAAATCTAAAAGGATTAAGTTAGAGAATGGTGAGGGGACAAACATGCGATATAAAACTTGGTAGCTGTAAATTTTTTTTTTAAAAGGGGGGCTTGTGACTATCTGTGTTTTGTTAGAAGGCCTTTGGCCTTTAAGTGAGCTAAAAAGTTTTAATGAAGCATCTTGGTTTTGTTTTCAAGAAGCTGTATGTTTTTTAAATAAAAAAATTAATTGTTTGTGAGAATTAGCTCTTGTGTTTGTGTGTGTGTGTGTGTGTGTGTGTGTGTATAGCAAAAAGCTGAAATGTATGTTGTGGTGGGGGAGGGGAAAAAATCCTAAAAATGTGCTTACAATAAAACAACCAAGGCTAGTTCAGACATGTTTCTGAGTACAATAGAGTTAATACGGAGATATACTTATCTCATAGAACTGCCTTTACTAGCAGGGCCAAATATTGATTTTGCCCCTGAGCGGCCCTCTCAAGGCTTGAACTCACAACCCTAGGCTTAGCAGGCCAATGCTTAAACCACTGAACTATCCTTAATCTGTTGAATTGAATGGGGTTTTAACCACACACACCCAGACAAAATGGTTTCACTATCCCAGATCACAAAAGGGAATGTTATGGGAGGGGTGATTAAATTAACCTGTTAGCAACTATGTTGAAGTTTTGTTTGAAACAATGGGCTAAGAGGGTATAAAAACCTCAGGTATGCAGCAGTTTGTCCTTTTTCAACAGAAAACTTTCTTGGATAGCTGCTGGACTGCAAAAAGAGGTAAGACTTGCTGTCTTTAACTCTGAAACTATATATTATATAAGGCCACTCTTTGCCCATGCTGTCTTAGTAAATAATGGTACCTATGTTTATTGCAGTGTGATCTGTTAGCATGGAACCAGTAACTTTAAACTGCATTTCACCACCAGGCCAAGGTAAAAACCATTTTAACTATAGTTGTGCTTAATACTGTTGAATTAAAAAAAAAAGTATTACACAGGCTGCATAGGGATTTGGTGGTAATACTAACTAACATTTTTGCTTGTTCTTGAACCTGAAGGCTCAAGCACACATGAGGGGGAACAGAACAACCATGTGCCTGCAACACTTTATCCCATAGTGAAAGGTAACTTTATTTTTTTTTTTTTTTTTGCAACAGGCTTTTCAATGCATGTGGGGTTTTTGAAAAGTATATGGCTGCAAACTTGGTTTGGTGTGTTTTATAAAGCTGCTGTTTTGTGTGTGAGGGGCCTGTGCAAGGCATAGGTTTTGTTTTTTTTTTACTGTGCATAATGTGATGGGTTTGAGGCACTTGTGGGGTGGGGTGGATGCTACTAACTAAACCAAAGGCACATGGCTGGGGTCAGAACATGCATGTGGGTTTTGAACTAACAAGGGTTTCTCTGCAAAATGGATTTTAAAAGCAGTTTTGGTTTTTATTCTGCAAAATGAGATGTATTTAAAAAACCTATTTGTTGTACAGCCTGAAATGGATTATTTTGTTGTAAAGCTATGACTTTTTAAATAGAAAAACACCCTAATGAAGTAAGTGTGATGTATGTTTACAAGACGGTTTCATGTGTTTTATAATAATGTTGTTGTTTGCTCCACAGTACAGTCAAAACATGAGATCCTTAGACCAGAGGGAAAACAAGCTGAAAAGAAAAAGGAAAGAGACCACTGAAAAGGAAAATTCACCAGCATCAGTGACTGATGGATGGATGAAGCCCTGTAAATATATTTAGCTTATTGGTTTGGTTGTTCTATGAGGTTTTGTATTTTAAGTAAATACATAGGTGTGAGTGAGAGAGGTGGTAAAGTTCAGTTTTTGTAAAATGTTGTTTTTTCCCCGTCATAGGCCTGGGCAACTTTTCTGACAATGCTGTAGTCAGAGATACAAGGACATCTCCTCCAGAACTGCCAACAAACCAGGAATCTGCTTTGAGACCTTTAACAACGCAAAACAGCACAAGAGTGCAGCTGAAACATCCGGGCGGTCCAAACCTCATATACGTCAAACCCAAGGACAAAACAAAAGACTCTGGTAAAAAACAACCATGCCACCACAACTCCAGTTCCTCAGTGGCCACCACCACACCAAGCCCTGAGGAAACTGTGAGCGAAAACACCCACATTCACAAACCCAGAGCACGCACTCTAGGGGTTCTGAATGTGCGCAAACCCGGAGCATGCGCTCTAGGGGCTGCGTTTAAAAAACCAAGGACTAAAAGCTTCTGCGATGCTGAGGTATTGCAATCACACAACCAGCACTCCAGTTCCTCAGCGGCCACCACCACACCAAGCCCTGAGGAAACTGTGAGCGAAAATGCCCACATTCACAAACCCGGAGCATGCGCTCTAGGGGTTGTGAATAAAAAACCAAGAACTGACAAACCATTCTCCCAAAACCATAAGCTTGTCCCAGCTCCCCCATATTCTAGTAGTTGGGAAGGGGTTGAGGCTTCCCTCAGAAAAGTGGTGGAGGATGTATCCTCGGGTAGGCTAAAAGAACGGGATTCTAGAAAGAAATGGGAAAAATATGATGCTTGGTTCAGAGCCATGCTGAAAAACATAAGGGCTGGAAAGGGTGGCTCTGAGCAGGCGTGAAAAGGGGCCTGGGTAAAAGGGGCACCCTCCAGGGTACACATCAGTTCATGTGTAAACAAAAGGGGGGACAGCGTTTGGGGGATAAACAGATGGCTGCCAAAAAGTTCCAGGCCCGGGTTGTTGTAAAAATTTTTAAAAGGGCTAAAGAGGTAATAAGGAAAAAAAAAAAAAAAAAAGAGATGCCCCCTACTGGAGGCTCTCAAACTGGCTTGTCTGAAAATCAGACTCTGGTTTAGCAAATTCCCCAGAGGGCTCTCTAGACGGGTCCCGTTCTACTCCCAATGACCCTCAAGGAGGCGCCTCAGAGTCTGACTCTCAAATAGCATCTGATGTAGAAGATGCCGCTAATGATCCCGTAGAGGAACCCCCAAGTAACCCCGAAAATGCCGAGGTGTATATGGAGAGAGTGAGAAGTTGGCAACGTGAAGTATCCAGATTTGGGGGGTCAGTGTATTGTGAGGAATTTCGTTTTGTTAATCTTGAGCAAATAAATTCAGCTCAGCAGGTTGTTGAAGCCATACACCGGGGGATACAGTTAGTGCTCGATGACATTAATGGTAGGGTAGGCCCTGATGATTATGTTCAGTTACGTTTAGAGAGCCGTAATTTAACTAACTCTTTGTTTTCGGTCAAAAGAACTAGGGGTGAGCTGTCTGCTGAGGATTTCTTAAATCAGACCTCAAAACTGCTACAGAGCAATAGAGAGTTGCATCTCGATGGGACGTTGCGCCTTGTTGTGACAGTTGTAAAAAACAGGGGTGGGGGCGCTCGTAGAGTTTTAAATACTATCCTTAATAGTCAAATTATTCATAAAAAGAGAGTGTTTAGTAGACCTGACTTACACCGGTACCAATTTGTGTTTTGCGGGTGGGCTCTTGGCCGTCATGTCCGATCGTAAACCTACGGACGCGGAATTGTTAGCGGAGGCGAGAAAGTTACATGAGAAACTGGGGTGGTTAGATCAAAAAAAGGTTATGCTCAGCGACGTAGCAAAGTTTGAACAGCATTTAGGAGTTAACATACAGGTGGTGCTGTATACGGCGAAAGGCGGCTGGGGCTTTTTTAAAACGGGGGGCACAGTGTACCCCAAGACTTATTTTATCCTGTTGCACGATGAGCATTACTATGGGGTTCTGGATGTAAAAAAGTTGTTCGGAGCGAAAAATTATTGTGAGTTTTGCCACATGGTGTACAGCCACGACCACTCTTGCAGGTATCATTGCCGCCTCTGCTTGAGCGTAACATGCTCAGACAGCGTGGGCGTGCAGCGGCGGTGTCCTAGCTGTAGACTGTATTGTCGGTCCAAAGAGTGTTTAGACAGACATATCGACTGTGCATCAAAAAACCAAGTTGAATGCCTGTCTAAAACTTTGTGTGAGAAGTGTCAGTCTTACGTGGACAAGCGGCATAGGTGTAAAGGGAGACGGTGTAAGCAGTGTCAGGGTTTGATCGTTAGTGATGTAGATGGTCACCTCTGTTTTATGGACCGCCTTAGAAAGCCCAAATCTTCAGAAAAGTATATTTTTTATGATTTCGAATGCACGCAGGAGACCGGGGTGCACACTCCCAATTACATTTTTGCTATGTTCCTAAAGCCAGAAAAATCCTGGGAATTTAAGGGCGATGAGTGTCTTTATGTGTTTGTGAAGACCTTTATTGGCAAAGCGTTTCGGGACTACACGTTCCTAGCACACAATTCTAAAGGTTATGATGCATACTTTATTGTTAGACAGTTACTCAAGGAAAAGATGGGCCTAGAACTGATCACTCAGGGTAGTAAACTAATGTGCGTGGAAGTTAAGGCCCTGGGCATTCGTTTTATAGACTCTTTAAACTTCTTGCCCATGAAGCTTAGCAAGCTACCGCAGGCGATGGGGTTTGAAGGGTGCAAAGGGTATTTTCCACACTTTTTTAACACGTTAGAAAATCAAAATTACGTGGGGCCTATGCCCGGTATGGAGCACTATGGTGTAGAAAGCATGATGCCCAGAGAAAAAGCAGAGTTTCTCGACTGGTATCGGGACCACAGCTCTGAGGCGTTTGACTTGCAGAAAGAGCTCGCGTATTACTGTCAGCAGGATGTAAAAATTTTGAGACAGGCCTGTATCCTATACAGAAAAGAGATTATGAAAATGATGGAGAAGGGAGATGTAGTAGAGAAAGAACCTGGTAAATTCACCGAGATAAAACTGTGTATAGATCCATTCCGGTACATAACACTGGCCTCTGTCTGCATGGCTATATACAGGTTTATGTTTTTGGAGCCTAACACGGTAGCTCTTCTCCCTCCAGACAACTATCACAGGCAGAAAAAGAGATATTCGACCCCATCTATTCAGTGGCTCTTGTATATCTCTCACAAAGAAAATATACAAATACGGCACGCTTTACAGGGTGGGGAACTACAGGTAGGCCCCTACTTTTTAGACGGTTATGCCAATGTTGATGGGGTACGCACAGCCTTTGAGTTTAACGGGTATTTTTTCCTTGGCTGTGTCACCTGTTATTGTGAAAAAGCACAAAATCCTATGACGGGGACATCTTTTGAGTTTCTTTATTACAAGACGCAGCTTAAGACCGACTATCTGAAACGACTTGGTTTTGTAGTGAGGACTCTTTGGGAGCACGAGTGGGAGGTGATGAAAGAAACAGACAGGGAGCTTGCAGACTTTTTAAATGAAGCCCAGTTACCCCAGCCTCTCGTGCCTAGGGATGCTCTTTTTGGGGGTAGGACAAACGCTATCCGCCTATATTACAAGCCTAACCCCGGGGAAGAAATCCACTATTATGATTTTACCAGCCTGTACCCTTTCATAAACAAAACCAAAGAATACCCTATCGGACACCCCGATATAGTCTATGACAAATTTGGGCCCCTTGCAAATTATTTTGGAATTGCAAAAGTTAAAGTGTACCCCCCACGAGGCCTCTTTTTCCCATTGTTACCTGTCAGAGTGGGTGGCAAGCTTATGTTCCCGCTATGCCGAACCTGTGCGGAAACCGAGCAGCGGGAGACATGCACCCATACTGACGAGGAGCGGGCCATCCTGGGGACTTGGTGCACGGTGGAATTGAACGCGGCCATAGCGAAGGGGTACGCGGTGGCTAAGATCTATGAAATCTGGCATTTTAATGAAAAATCTGATAAACTCTTTTCAGAGTACATAAAATTACACCTCCGTCAGAAACAAGAGGCTTCAGGGTATCCCAGTTGGTGCACAGACGAGGAAAAACAAAATAAGTACGTTAGCAATTTCTACCAGAAAGAAGGCGTGCATTTACGCCAACACGAGATCAGATCAAACCCTGCTAAACGCCAAATCGCTAAACTGTTTTTAAATTCTCTGTGGGGTAAATTCGGCCAAAGATCCAACCTACCCAACACCAGCATCGTGAGAGACCCTGACGAACTCTTGCAGTACCTGTTCTCCCCCAATTATGAGGTTTCATCCTGCAAGTTTATCGATGATGAAACAGCGTGCGTGTCGTGGAAGCACGCAAAAGAACGGTACTCTGTCTCTGGCAATACCAATGTTTTCATAGCCTGTTTCACCACCGCTTATGCCCGCTTAGAATTATACAGCCTCCTAGACGGTTTGCAAGAGCGGTGCCTGTACCACGACACTGACTCGGTGATCTTTGTGAAAAGGGAGGGTGACTGGAATCCCCCTCTGGGGGATTATTTAGGGGACCTCACGAGCGAGATCCCGCCAGATCAACACATCACCGAGTTTGTCGGCAGGCCCGAAAACCTATGGGTATAAGCTGTCGGGTGGAAAGGCCTGTATGAAAGTCAAAGGTATTACCCTAAACGTAGCAAACTGCGAAAAGATCAACTTCGACAGTTTGAAAGATCTAGTCTTGGACTATTGCACGGGTCTGCAAGAAAACACCTCAAAAAAGATAGAGGTGCAGCAGCCCTCTATCGTAAGAAACAAAAACCAGTGGCAAATAGAGACAAAAACCCTTAAAAAGACACAAAAAGTGGTTTACAACAAGAGGGTCCTAGGAGAAGGTTTTAAAACCCTGCCCTACGGCTTTTGGAAAAAAAAAATGGATACGAGGTGGAAACACCCCTTTTCTGCAATTCTCGCGGGGCCTAGCAACTGCGGGAAAAGTTACTTTATAAAAAACGTGTTGGATAATGCCAAACACACACTGTCTGTTATGCCTGAGAATATCGTGTGGTGTTACAGTTGTTGGCAACCTCTGTATAAAGAACTGCTTTGTAAATATCCCTTTATCAATTTTGTGGAGGGTCTGCCTGAGGCTTGTGACGATGACAGTTTGTTTCCTACTAATAAAGTAAATATGATTATCATAGACGATCTGATGAACTCGGCTTGTGAAAGCGATGAAATCGAGAAAGCCTTTACCAAGTACGTGCATCACAGAAACCTGAGCATTATGTATATAGTTCAAAACGTATTTTGTCAGGGGAAAAAAGAGTCGCACGATTAACCTAAACACAAAGTACATGGTTCTGTTCAAAAACCCCAGGGATAAATTACAAATTGCTATGCTCGCTCGGCAAATGTACCCCGGCAAAGCTCAATTCTTTCTAGAAGCTTTTGAGGATGCTACCAAAAGACCTTATGGCTACCTGGTGGTGGATTTAAATGCTTCCACACCAGAAGCTTATAGACTAAGAACTGGTCTTTTCCCTCCAGACTGGCCGGCGGTTTATACTTTGAAAAGAACAGCCGGGTATAAAAAGAGATGACTTATCGTCAGGCCCCTTTTTAACAGCCGGGGCTGCTGACTGAAAACATGTCTAGCTGCGTGAAGAGAAACCTGGGCCTTTTAAAATTACTTAGCAAATCGTCCCCACAGCAAAGGAGGGCTATACTGTGTTCGGCCTCTGATGATCTAGTAGCGGCCATCTCAAAAATAGCGCTCAATACCTTAAAAGGAAACGTACCTTTAACACAGAATCAAGTGCATGTGCTGAAAAAGAAACGCACGCTTATAAAAACTTTGTGTAATAAAAGGGTTTCACTTAAAAGAAAAAAGCATCTGGTAAAGCAGTCTGGGGGGTTTATCGGACCTCTGTTAAGTTTTGCTATCCCTCTGATAACGGGGTATGAAAGGGGACACATTCATATTGACACATTTAAATAAGTTTTATTAATCGCTTGGTTTAAAACTACCTTTTACAGCCACCTATAAAATGGATGCCATGACCCCTACCATAAGGGAGTCTCAGATGGTTCATTCTTCCATTTTGTCCTTTTCGGCTTGAGATCTGTGTCTCAGACATGAGCAAAAACAGCTGACGCAAGATATGTTTACTCCCACAGGACTTCCAATGTGTAAGTTCTTAAAGGCCTCTAAAAAGGCATCGTCGACCTGTTGAAAATTTTTTCAGAAAAGAAAACATGTAAGCACCCCCACTGCTTGTTTTTTTTTTTTTTAATTTACGCAACCCCTGGTTCCTACCCCATTACCCACCCCTCCTTGACCGCCACTTATTAATCATTCATTTTACCTGAGCTCCATCTTTTCCATTCGCTTTGTCCGCCGGTGCCTCCCCCGAGCCGCGATCGCCTTCCACCTCTGAGGGGGTGGACAAAGAGAGGCCGTCACGCTCATCGGTCTGCCTCACGAGGGTTTCGGGGTCGGGTTCCGACGTATCCATCAATGGCTGGGTCAAAGGGTCCTCCTTGGAACTGTCACTGATGTAACGCCTGCTCCACACAAGGTCAAAGACGGTTGGGGTTAAAACAAAGTCCGAAGTTCTCACGGGGGGGTGGTGAAGGAGTCCATGTTTCCTCTCAGCAGCCTTTCCGCGATTTCGAAAACACGTGTCCTTGGTAAGAGATGGCCGCCTCCTCTGTCTGGCGCTGGGACTTATGGGGTAATGGTGCTGCACTCGGATTGGCGGAGGGCCTTGGGAGGCGTTCTTAGCAGGGTCACACGACTCCCTTCCGGAGGGGTCACCCCAACCCAGAAGTCACCCTGGTTGGTCAAAATCTCCTCTCGGGGAGGTCCTGTCGGGACGAAACCCCTCCTGATTGGTAGAGGGTGGTGGGGGGGGAGTTCTTAGAGGGGTCACATGACACACCTTGCTTCCGGTCAGGTGGCACCTTGACCCCGGAAGTAATACCCCCATGGGGTGGGACTTCCGGTGACAGGTGGGAGGGACTTAAGGGGTCAAGGGGCGGGACTTAAGGGGTCAAGGGGCGGGGTTAGGGTTTGATTGATGGTAGGGCCCTTATACTACTGGTTTTATCCAAAATATGAACCTTTTGGGGGGGATTTTCATTTTGCTTTCAATTTTACTTAAATTTTAGTCCTATTTAAATTTTAATACTAGACAACAAAGTAAGGCAGCAGGAAGGCAATTTACAAATATGTATTTAGGTCCTCAAGTGCCTCCTGTGCAAAATTGTGTGGAAGGAACAAATACTAGAGCTGTGGAGTACTCAGGTTCTCTCCCCAGTTCCATGAGATCAGAGGTACAGAAAGGCAGGGAGCTGAGCCAAAAAATAGACTGGAAAACCAAGGATCTCTACGAAACCTGACTCCCAAAGCTGCAGAGGATGTCCAGCAGCATGGAGTGACTCCTCTCATACCTTCTTTGTAGTCTCTGTCCAGACTGTGGCTGAGCAGTTAGGATCCCTATCTCATTCATAAGAACATAACATAAGAACAGCCATACTGGATCAGACCAATGTCCTGATTTAGCCCATCTAGCCCAGTATCCTGTCTTCCGACAATGGCCAATGTCAGGTACTTCAGAGGGCATGAACAGAACAGGTAATCATCAAGTGATCCATGGTTCTGCAATTTTCTTAGCTTGAATAAGTGAAGCAGGGCTCCATCAATCCTTTCAGACCTTTTCAGTGATGCCTTATTGAGACTTAACTAGGAAGAGATAACTGAAGACCTTGATGAGCAGTTTGGTGGAATAGAGAGGGCAGAAGCCAAAAATGGGAGTGAGTATTGGTAAATATTAAGACATTAAATGTTTATACTTTGCTTGTTAAGCTGTCCTGCACTACAGTCACTTCGTATTTCTGAAAATCTGCCTCATCATGTTGAATTGGCTGCAAACCTAGAAATCTAGATAGTGTTCATGGGGTTTGGGGGTGGCAGGAAGCCACCTACTGAAAGAAAAGATGGCAAGCAGTTCAAGACATCAGATGACTTTATAAACTTTAACAAATGAAAATATAAAAGCAACAAAACCAATTTACCTTTATATGTTTCACTCCACAGCTAACCATTCTGTTTGGCTGATATGGATCCCAGGAAATATCAAAAATCTGTTAAAAATATTTAATTTGAATTATAAACCAGTTGAATCTGCCATACATTTAATTTGCTTTTGCACATTTTTAAATGCAGTTCCATCGCTCAGTATTTGATTCAATTAATAGCATAATCTTTAGGTGAATGTAATGCTGTTTGACATGAATGACAAGTATAACTATAGCTAGACTGAGAGATAATGCAGACATGTGCTTGCAGGCTTCTGCACACAGCTCAGCCAGCAGACCTTATTCATAACTTGCAACAACCCACCTATTCTAGTCCCAAGAAACTCTTGAACAGAGAACATTTACTGTGCCAAACTGGGGAAAATAAAGTGCAGGTTGTGTGATGTGAGCTAATGTCCCCCAAAAGTTAAGAGGAGAGACCATTACTCATCTTCACTCATTACCTATGGGAAAAGGTGTACCCAGGTCAGGTTAGGTGATATTAACCCAATATGCCACCTTTTGTAATGCAGGTAAAGTGGTAATATACACAGAAATAAATTTACATAACAAAATTACATTCGTCATTTTGGCAAGCAATATACATTTTTGTCTATAATACAATGTAAGCATATTTCAAAATTAAGGACTAGATCCCACATTTTTTACTCAGAACAAACTCCTGTTGAGGTCAATGAGAACTTAGTCTAAGTAATGACTGCACAATCAGGCCCTCAGGGAAATATTGTATAAAGCTTGAAAATGAAGAGTTTATACTATGGTCCAAACTTTCAAGAGTGCTGCAGTTTTTGGGTCTCCATATTCAGACACTTTACAGGGGCCTGATTTTCAGAAAACACTGAGCAGCCAACCTCTGAAATTTAAGGTGTCTCAATTTGAGTACCCAAAAATTGAGGCACCCAAATCACTAGTTTCTTTTTAAAATGTAGACAAGTGATATTCAGACCTCAGAGGTTCAGGAGCCAAATTAGCAATCAACATTACCCAAAAGAGCCACAGTAGTGTGAATTCATTGTTTCATTTACTATATATATATATATACACACACACACACCCCTTGCCTAATTTCTCCATTTTGATTTAAAGCACAGTAGCTACTCCAGTCAGCTAACAAGTATTTTATCATATTAAATATGCAACCAGTCATTTAGTATAATAAACAACACTGTCTTTCAAAATATAAAGTGTAAACCTTCTTTATAGAAAGTTGTGATTTTGAAGTATTTTCTAAGTACTATACTTCTTAAAATATGTAAATGACAGACTGCAGCAATGCCTTATGACCCCCTCACACCAGAAAAGACAGTTACCTTTTCCATAACTGGTGTTCTTCGAGATGTGTTGCTCATGTCCATTCAACTTAGGTGTGTGTGCTCACCACATGCACCGGTGCCTGACGTTTTTCCCTCAGCACTATCTGTAGGGGACTGGCTATGGCACCCCCTGGAGTGGCTCGAACATGCCATGGTATATAGGGCACTGCTGGTTCCCCCCACCCTCAGTTCCTTCTTGCCAGAAACTCTGACAGTGGGGAAGGAGGGCGGGTTGTGGAATGGACATGAGCAACAAATCTTGAAGAACACCAGTTACGGAAAAGGTAACTGTCTTTTCTTCTTTGAGTGCTTGCTCATGTCCATTCAACTTAGGTGACTTCCAAGCAGTACCCCTTGGAGGTGGGTAGGAGTTCATGGACGTGTAGATTGCAACACCACTCTGCCGAAACCAGCATCGTCTCTGGCCTGCTGAGTGATGGCGTAGTGGGCTGTGAACGTGTGCACCGAGGACCACGTCGCAGCTCGAAATGTGCCAGGAAGGCCACCGAAGATGCCTGCGCTCTGGTCGAGTGGCGGCGGAGGGACTCCCACCAACTCACAGCAGGTCTGAATGCAAGAAGTGATCCAGTTAGAAATCCTCTGCATGGACACTGGGAGGCCCTTCATCCTATCAGTTGTAGAGATGAAAAGCTGAGTCGACTTACGGAAAGGCTTTGTCCGATCTAGGTAGCAAGCCAGGGCCCTTCTTACATCCAAAGCTTGAAGGCACCTCTCTTCACTAGTCTCATGGGGCTTAGGGCAGAGGACCTGGACAGAACCAAGTTGAGATCCCACTGAGGGACTGGGGACCGAACTTGAGGAAAAAGTCTCTTGAGACCTCTGAGGAACCTCACCGTCATGTCATGGGAGAACACCATCTGCCCCTGGATGGGCGGATGAAAGCTGGAAATGGCCGCCAGATGCACCCTGACAGAGGAGTGTGCCAGGCCCTGGTTCCTTAAACGAAGCAGGTAGTCTAAGATTGACTGCACCGAAGAATGCAAAGGGGAGATGCCCCATTCGGCCCTCCTGCGGGAGACCCTCGTCCACTTTGCCAGGTAAGTCTGTCTGGTTGAGGGCTTCCTGCTCTCAAGGAGGACCTTCTGGATCCCTTCCAAACAGGCCTGTTCCTCAGGGTTCAGCCACACAACATTCAAGCCATGAGGTGGAGGGACAAGAGGTTGGGGTGCAAGAGTCGACCATGATCCTGTGACAGCAGGTCCGGTTGGTTCGGCAGGGGACACGAGGGATCTCCAACAGGCTCGATAGCATCCCGAACCAGTGCTGGCGAGGCCATGCTGGGGCGATCATGGTAACCTGTGCCTTGTCTCTCTTGATTTTCGCTAGGACTTTGCTGATGAGCGGAATCAGAGGGAACATGTACATCAGGCTTTCTGCCCACAGCAGGAGAAAGGCATCAGGGAGGGAGTCCTTTCCCAGACCCCGTCTGGAGCAAAACCTGTGGCACCTCCTGTTCTGCCTAGTGGGAAACAAATCAACTTGGGGAACTCCCCACCTCTGGAAGATCATGTCGGCTACCTCTGGGCGGAGCATCCACTCGTGGTGAGAGGAGAAGTCCTTGCTTAGGTGATCTGCTAGCACGTTCTTGGCACCGGAAGGTGACACACTTCTAGGTGGATTCCATGGTCAATGCAGACATCCCAAACACGGAATGCTTCTTGGCAGAGTGCTGAGGATCGCACTTCCCCTGGTCTGTTTATGCAGAACATTGAGGGTGTGTTGTCCATCAGGACTCTGACCACTTTGCCCAACAGGTGAGGTAGGAAGACCATGCACGCACTGTGCACCGCCCTGAGTTCTTTGACATTTATATGTAGCATTGTTTCCACTGGGGACCACATACCTTGGGTCTGGAGGGTGCCGAGGTGCGCCCCCCAGCCAAGGTCTGAGGCGTCCACAACCAACTCGCTGCCATGTGACCTAGTAGGTGCAGGCAAACCCTGGCTATGGTTAGGGGAAATGCGGAGACTTCCGCGATGAGGTCTGTCAGTGCCCTGAATCTCTCCAGTGTCAGGAATGCCCTGGCACAGGTCAAGTCGAGCACCGCTCCGATGAACTCTATACTCTGTACCAGAACTAACATGGATTTTTTGTCATTTACCAACAGGCTGAGGCAACGGCAGGTGGCTAACAGCATCGCAACATGCCTTTGGACCTGGGACCTGGAGCTGCCCTTGATCAGGCAGTCGTTGAGGTACAGGTAGATCAGGATACCCCAATGTCTGAGGTAAGCAGCCAACACCAACATGCACTTGGTAAATACCCATAGTGCTGTCGCTAGATCAAATGGGAGGACCACAAACTGATAGTGGTTGAGACCTACCATAAACTGGAGGAAACGTCTGTGTCCCTCGAAGATGGCAATGTGAAAGTATGCATCTTTCAGATCGAGGGCAGTGTACCAGTCTCCCAGATCCAGGGAAGGGATGATGGAGGCAGGGAGACCATGCGGAACTTCAGCTTCGCTAGGAAGCGGTTCAAGTCTCACAGGTCCAGGATAGGTCGTAGACCACCCTTGGCCTTTGGGATTAAAAAGTAGCAGGAATAGAACCCCTTGTTCCTGTACTCTGGAGGAATGACCTCCACTGCACATAGCTGCAGTAACCCCTCTATCTCCTGCGCAAGGAGACTCTAGTGAGAAGGGTCCCTGAAGAGGGATGCGGAGGGGAGGTGGGAAGCAGGGGTAGAAAGTAACTGAAGGGTGTAACCCCGTGCCACCGTACTGAGGATCCATCAGTCCGATGTTATAGATGCTCACGCATGGAAGAAAGGAGAAAGGTGGTTGGAAAAAATAGGGGAGGGAGGATCCTGGGAACAGACCAGTAGGTCGCCCTTGGGCGTACCCTCAAAATGAGCACTTGCCCACCTACTTATTGTGGGTTGAGCTCGACTGAGAAGCCTGCGAAGGCTGTTGGCTAGGACGCCTCTTGTAGCCTCTGGATTTCTTATGGGGAGACTCCTGGTGAGGGTGGCTCCCCTGGCCCTCAGGCTGCTGCGGCTTAAACCACTTGTGGGCAGGGCCAGGAACATACAGGCCCAGCATTTCTCTTGGAGTCTGTGTTCTTAGGGGTAGCCTTGGGTTGACCTTGTCGCTCCCTGTGGTTAACAGCTGTTATCACTAGGAAGTTGGGAGCAGGGTGGGTGTACAGGTACTCGTGGCCTTTGGATGTCACAAAGTACTTGCACTCAGCCCTCTTGGAGATGGGTAGCAGGGAGAAGGGAGTTTGCCACAGGGCATTAGTGATCTTAGAGACCCCATCATGAATAAGCAAAGCCACCCTGGCTGGTGCTGTGGAGCAGAGGACATCGAAGAGAGATTCTGAAGGCTCCTCTAGCTCCTCTGCCTGAAGACCCAGATTGGCAGCGACCCTCTTAAGAAGTTTCTGGTGCGCTTTAGCATCATTCGGAGGAACCGGGGGAGGGTGCCCCGTTACAGCCTTGTCTGGCGACCACAAGGAAGATGCCAGTGCTGTAGGGTCCTCCACAACCATTGGTGGCCCAGTGGCTTCTTCCCCTGCTCCCTCTTGGACCTGCAGGGTCCTCGCACCCGACGTTTTGTGCACCAGAGGAGGGTGGTAGAGAGAGGCAGCTGGACTCTCCAAGGCTCCGGACACCGAGTGGGCAGCCTGGGAGGGCTGGGTAAACCCACGGGTTCCATGGGTACCACGGCGCCGGGCACTGTGCCTGAGGCCCCGGGGCCGGTTTCAGTGCCGACAATGTAGCTGGTATCGCTGGTACCAGAGCTTGTTCCACTGTCAGGGAACCTTGCTCTGAACCAGGGCTAGATCCTGAGCGGTTGCTCCCAGGTGACCAGGACGGAGTGGAACGGTGGCTCTGTCACAACCAGTGCCGGTCACTCCGCCTGAAGTCTGATGTGGAGTGGGATCTTAGGGATCGGTGGCGCTCGACGGATCCGCAACGGCTTGGAGTCGGCGATCTACGTCCTGCACTTGACGAGCGGTACCGGTATGAGGAACAGGACCGGGAGTCAGAACAGGCCTGGTGCCAGGAAGCACCCGCACGCGGTGATGCCCTCCTAGGGGATCGGCGACAGTCCGAGGAATGGTAACGTTGATCCCTCGACGGGTCCCTGGAGCAGTACTGCGGTCTCAGAGATACTGGGTGCCGAGACCGGTACTTCTGCCAGTCGGGCGAGTGCCTCCAAGGGTCTGTGCCCAATGGCCACCGAGCTGCGCCTCGAGCCTCTCTGCCCGTGGTCAAAGTCCAGGGACCGAATGGGGCTGCGCTGCGTCTGCCTTTCGCAGTCAGATGCGTGGTGGCTACGGGAGGGCGAGCACTGGCAGGATATTCCCTATGACGGGGAACGGTGCTGCTGAGGTGGGGACCAAAGCAGTCCGAACGTGGGCTTACCCCATGAATGGGGAACCACAGGAGCCGGTGTGGGCAGCACCGGGAGGGACATGATCTCCTGCGCTACCTGCAGGGCCTCTGGCATGGACAGCACCCAGAGCTGACAGAGGCCTCTGCCGGAGGTATCCACCGGAGCTTAGGCCTGAGATCCCAACATGGGTGAAGAGTTGCCCAGCCTGGGACCTTGCTCACACCCAGTCTTATCCTTTCCCTTGCGGGAGGTTGGAGACCAGCCTCGCCCCACCTTCTTGAGCTTCTTGGTTGGAGCCAGGGATGGGGACCAGTGCCAGCCAGTGGACGGTCCCAGTGGGGCGCTGCGTACCGAGGTCATGGTACTCGGCTCTGAGTCAGAGCATTGTTCCGGTGCTGGGTTGAGGGCCGACTCCATAAGGCACGCTCTTAAACAAATATCGTGCTCCTTCTTAGTCCTTGGCTTGAAGGACTTGCAAATTTTGCACTTCTCACTAATGTGTCCTTCACCCAAGCAACGCAGACAACAGCTGTGTGGTTCACCAGTGGGCATAGGCCTCTTGCAGAGATCAAAGCCTGGGGACCAGGGCATGCTCCGTCCCGAGGAAAAGTCCCATTCGGGACCTACGAAGTCTCTAACTATAGCTAAGGGATTTACAAACACTAACAGAAAACTATTATACACTATTATACAAGAGATAACTAGTTTGTACGAACGAGCAGCAACAGCGCGAGCTGAAGCAGCAACAGTTCCAGCACTGTCACTGGCGGCAAGAAGGAACTGAGGTTGGGGGGAACTGGTGGCACCCTGTATACCACGGCATGCACGCCAGACCCGGTCCCCTACAGATACTGCTGAGGGAAAAGCTTCCAGCATTGGTGCATGTGACGAGCACACACACCTAAGTTGAATGGACATGAGCAACACATCTCGAAGAAGAACAAAAACATTCAACCACTGGAATTTAGGATCAGATTAGACAATCCACTGTTGAACACTCTTTTGCTTTCGCTGTGGGGAGGGCTTGAAGGGCTAAGCCTTGAAACACTTCAATCATGGCTTAGAGCAGGGGTGGGCAAACTACACCCCGTGGGCCACATCCGGCCCGCGGGACTGTCCTGCCCGGCCCCCGAGCTCCTGGCCTGGGAGGCTCACCACCGGCCCCTCCCCCACTGTTCCCCCTCATCTGCAGCCTCAACTCACTCACTCTGCCGCCGGTGCAATGTTCTGGGTGGCGGGGCTGTGAGCTCCTGGGGCAGCGCAGCTGCAGATCCCGGCCTGACCCAGTGCTCTGTGCTGCGTGGTGGCGGTGGTAGGGTGACCAGATGAGGGGAAGAAAATATCGGGACACATGGCGGGGGGGGGGGGGGGCCCCCGGGGGGGGAAAAAAAAAAAAAAGCTGAGTCCTGCCGGCTGAGCAAAAAACAAACAAACACAGTGCTGATGGATATCGGGACAAGATCAGTCGGGACACGGGACAGACACCGAAATATCGGGACGGTCCTGATTTTATCGGGACGTCTGGTCACCCTAGGTGGCGGCAGCAGTGGCAGCATGGCCCGGCTCCAGCCGGTGGCGCGGCTGTAGCGCTGCCAGCCACTGGTGCTCCAGGCAGTGCGGTAAGAGGGGAGGGAGCAGGGGGGGTTGGATAGAGGGCAGGGGTGTTCGGGGTGGTGGTCAGGGGGTGGGGGTGTGGATGGTGGTCGGGGGGGGAAACGGGGTTGAATGGGGACAGGGGTTCAGGGGGCAGTCAGGAAGGAGGGGGGTGTTGGATGGGGCGGCAGGGGGCAGTCAGGGGCAGGGGTTCCAGGGGCAGTCAGGGGACAGGAAGAAGGGGTGGCTGGATGGGGCAGGAGTCCCGGGGGGCCTTCAGGAATGAGAGGAGGGGTTGGATGGGGCAGGGGTCCCGGGGGGGCTTCAGGAATGAGAGGAGGGGTTGGATGGGGCAGGGGTCCCGGGGGGGCTTCAGGAATGAGAGGAGGGGTTGGATGGGGCGGCGGGGGCCCAGGGGCAGTCAGGGGATAGGGAGCGGGGTGTGTGTGAATGGGGCAGGGGTCCCAGAGGTGCCATCAGAGAACAGGGGGGGTTGGATGGGGCAGGAGTCCGGGTGGGGGGGGCAGATAGGAGGTGGGGGCCGGGCCACGACCCCCTCCCCTAACCAGCCCTCCATACAATTTACGAAACCCGATGCGGCCCTCAGGCCAAAAAGTTTGCCTGCCCCTGGCTTAGAGAAACAGAGCCTGAAACAGCTCCCATTGAAGTCAGTAGCAAAACTTCCACAGACATCAATGGGAGTTGCATCAGACCCTAAAAAAGTAATTTTGAAAAGCGAATAAAAAGATTAATCTTGAATTGTCAGAAATATAGTACACAACAGTGAAGCACTGAATTCACCCAACTCACAAACACAGTATTGTTTTGTTCTGCTGCCACTATTTATGTATATTCTATCATGTGAAATATTCACAGATATACCATGCATAGTAAAATATATATGCACAATGAAAAGATTAATTTATCTTCATATATGTGTATAGTATCAGAGGGGTAGCCGTGTTAGTCTGAATCTGTAAAAAGCTACAGAGGGTCCTGTGGCACCTTTAAGACTAACAGAAGTATTGGGAGCATAAGCTTTCGTGGGTAAGAACCTCACTTCTTCAGATGCAAGATGCACTTCTTGGGGCAGGGATAGCTCAGTGGTTTGAGCATTGGCCTGCTAAACCCAGGGTTGTGAGTTCAATCCTTGAGGGGGCCACTTAGGGATCTGGGGCAAAAAATCAGTACTTGGTCCTGCTAGTGAAGGCAGGGGACTGGACTCGATGACCTTTCAAGGTCCCTTCCAGTTCTAGGAGATAGGATATCTCCATTAGTTTATTTATTTATCTGAAGAAGTGAGGTTCTTACCCACGAAAGCTTATGCTCCCAATACTTCTGTTAGTCTTAAAGGTGCCACAGGACCCTCTGTAGCATATATGTGTATGTTTATGTGTGTGTTTTTTTGACTGGTGGTGAAATTGCTTTGACATTTCCTAACTTTGGGCAATATTCTCCACTCAGATCCACTTGATGGACCTTTCTGTGGACTAACCTAATGAAAAAATAATACAATATAGAAACAAAAATACATGTTATCGGGAAATGCTCCGGACAAAATTCAGATAATTCCTTCTATATGATTACCCTATCTGAATGGCCAGTAGCTGTTGCTAGTAGTTTTCCTTTCTTCCAATCCCAAATACATACTGTATTTTTGGCATCCAGTCCCACTGAGGCTAAACACTAAGGAAAAAAAATAATCTAGTTAATTGAAGATCAGCCCAAAATAAGTCTTTCAATTAAGCATTGTATGTGTACAGAAGGATTTCTCCAAATATGACTCAAAATAAAACTAAATTGCTAAAGATACCATCAAGATATCCATGTTAAATATTTGTTTAATATTAGGACATGCCAAAAATTCTAGTCTTTTCTAGAAGCTTGACATTAATTACTTGACTTTTAAGTGTACCAAACATAGGTTAAATTCATCAGAAGATCTGAAGAGCTTGCTTCAGTAACACAACAATCTGGCATTCACATCTTACTGAACTGTTATTAAAAGTAAATGGGGGATTAAAACACTCCTCTCCCACCACCCACACCACCACATTTCATTATGTTTATGGTGCTCATTTTTGTGGACTTTTCTAGTAGCATTTTATAACTGTAATTTACCCTTTAATTTTCAATTTTGTTTTTGAAAGAATGCATAACTAATTATTTTAAAAGCTTAATACAAATAAATGAACTCCCCTCTCCTAAGAAACAAGAATCCCTTTTTGTCCAGGCTATGGCTATAAACAAACAGGATGAAGAAGAGATGTTTAAGATATAAATTAGCATCCAAGTCTCTTCAAATTTTGTCTAATTTCACAGGTCCTTAGGAGGATGCAGGAACATAAAAATTGTCCTGTTGTATAACACCAGTGGTTCATCTGGTTCAGTATCCTGTCTCTATTAGTGGCAAGTACCTTGTCTGCAAAAGATTATTTTCTTCACATTTCCCACTGTTGATATCACCGGTACTGCTATACCAGGCAAAAGAGCAAAAAAAAGGCACCAACTCATGGGGATTTGCAGGAATACAAGGCCATGTGCCTCCATGCTTGGCTATCCTCTCCACACCTAGACAATCAGGGAACACTGATCCAGGAATTGTCCTCTATGCCTCCATCAGAGGGCATTTCATGGCATAGAGGGCAATGAGGCAAAGTTAATATAGCCTCATATTGCTATAACTTAATGCTAGATTTCTCATAGGCCTTGTGGGAGGTGACCATGTGCATCCCCCTCAAACCCTCCCTGTCCTGTTTTCTCCCCAACTATAGATCCCAGAAAATGAAAGAAATTCCTGGATTCAGAAAAGTAAACAAAAATGCACCTAAGCACTTTATAGTCACCATTCCTTTATTTAACAACACTGAAATGCATCTCTACCTTTGGCTTCTTGGGATGTGACACACCACATGTCATCTCTTAGTATCACTGGTCCTAGCTGAACTCTATCTAGGGAATAGTACATGCCCAAAGCAATAGGGAATAGTTCTGGTGAACAACTAAAATTATTTTCCTCTGCTGGCTGCCAAATGCATCTATATTTTTCCTGGTTTGTGCAGAGTAATGAACTTGCAAATAAGTAAATCTGACTTTACTGTAATTTCTCGTGTGTGTGTGTGTATGTTGAGAGAGTAACAATGTGTGATGATGCTGAATCACTACTCAATTATAGCAACAGGTGGATTCAATTAAATCCCAGGGGCCATGGATCAGTGTTCACGTCACAATCCCAGTCAGTACCTAGCCCAAGCTAGGGATACAACAATGATCCAACCAGCGGCCAAATTCAGTGATGAATCCTAGGGCATGTCTTCGCTACCCGCCGGATCAGCGGGTAGCGATCGATCTATTAGGGATCGATTTATCGCGTCTAGTGTAGACACGATAAAATCGATCCCCGATCGCTCTGCCATCGACTCCGGAACTCCACCGCAGCGAGAGGCGGAAGCGGAGTCGGCGGGGGAGTGGCAGCGGTCGACTTGCTGCCATCCTCACAGCCAGGTAAGTCGACCTAAAATACGCAACTTCAGCTACGCGAATAGCGTAGCTGAAGTTGCGTATCTTAGGTCGATCCCCCCACGTAGTGTAGACCTAGCCCTAGTCACGTGCCACCTGAGGCACATTGCACATACGCTAAGAAGAATTAAATCCCAACCAAGATAAAAGGAATTGAAGCTTCTCTTCAATGAAGAGGGTATGAAACTCTGAGATAAGGCAGTTCTTCAGGAAAAGCCTAGGAACATGCAATTTGGGGATAAAGAATAGTTTGAGATTTATGTTAGCGTTATCTGAATTACCAGAAAGGGGGTAAATTTGGACTATGCATACACTATATCAGGGGTCGGCAACGTTTCAGAAGTGGTGTGCCGAGTCTTCATTTATTCACTCCAATTTGCCAGTAATACATTTTAACGTTTTTAGAAGGTCTCTTTCTATAAGTCTATAATATATAACTAAACTATGGTTGTATGTAAAGTAAATAAGGTTTTTAAAATGTTTAAGAATCTTCTTTTAAAATTAAATTAAAATTCAGAGCCCCCCGGACCAGTAGCCAGGACCCGGGCAGTGTGAGTGCCACTGAAAATCAGCTCGCGTGCCGCCTTTGGCACACATGCCATAGGTTGCCTACCCCTGCACTATATGTTTTATTAGCAGCAGGGTAGGAACTCCAGCTGCTTATATAAAATTGTGGCACAAAGGCTGAACTCAATTTTAACATCTTTATACTCTTAGTAACAAAAATAAAACTAATTTATTTTGGAATTAAGTGTAAAGAAAGAAAAAAGTGTCTAAAATAACTTTTTGGCAGTCCTATTACTTGAAACACAAAAATGGTCAATTGTAGTGCACATTTAGGGTTGCCAACTTTCTAATTACTGGGAATTGAACCCCTGAGGCCTCCCCCCCCCTCCCCCTTCCCCGACAGACCTGCCCCCATCCTGCCCCTTCCTCCTAGCTCTGCCCCCTCCCTTTCCCTCACAGCTCCATCCCCACCCCTTTCCCCCAGGCCTTGCCCTTGCTCCGCCTATTACCCTCAAAGCCCCACCCCAGTCACTTTCTCTTTTCCCCCACCCCATCACTTGCTGGATTGTCTCCACCTCCTTCCCCGCCTCCCCACACTGGGCTCCCTCTGCTCCCAGGGCTGGGATGGGAGCTGCTGTAGCCTGACAAGAAGCCTACCTGCAGGTAGGAGGCAACACTGGATAAGCAAGGGCTGGTGTCTGGTCACCACATCTGACCGGACACTGTCAAGTCCCCTTTTCTACCGAACTTTCCAATTGCAAACCAGGCACCTGGCAACCCTAAATGGCACCCAGACACAAAAGCCAAAAACTGGTCTGTCCGGGTAAAACCCAGACAGGTGGCAACCCTATGCATGTTTGAACTATGTTTAAATATGTAAAAATCTCAGCTCTGAATCTGCAGGCTGTTCCATAACGGGTAGAACCCAGCACTTTTGAGAAGCCTACTGACTTCAGCGCAGAACAGCTTGTAATATGGGTCATAGTTAGTTCCTGATTCAAGTAAATTGTTTCCTCATTAATTTTACGGTAGCTATGAAAAAATTCTGAAGATGCAAAATATAAAAAATGTAGCTATCAACAAAACATATCTTCATCTATATGCAAATTGACAGCTCTTTTCTTTAAAAATTTGTAAACTATCTAGGCCATAAAATCTGATAAAGAAAGTAACATTTTCTCAATCAAACAGGAAAAAATTCTTAAGTGGCAGCAGCTCAGACTGGTGTGCTGGATATTCAGGCTGTATTTTACTTTAGTATTTAATTATAAAAAATTTGAATAGCAAGTTTATACTAAATACAGGCTGGGAAGGATTAGATTTTTATCTGTAAATGTCTATAAACCTTGATTTCACTGTTCACCCCCCAAAAACTGATGAAAAATATATCCACCAATAATAATTGTAATTTTCAGATAGGAAAAATAAGAAAAACAGTACTTGAGAACCTATTAGAGTGTGATCTAAGGATACTTTCTTTGTATATTTTGACATGATGATGACAAGTTGTGTTTTAATGGTTATAACACTTTAACTGTTTGAATCTCAATGATTATTGTAATTAAATAATTATCTGTCTTTCCCCATTATTTCTCACAACTGTGAAAATGTATCTCCATAAAAATAAAAAAAATTGCTTAAAACCCATAATTTTGTGCAACTGTGAAAATAAATACAAGTATAAAAATACTTAAACATTATTATCCATCAAAATTATAAAAAACCCAAATTCTCCCAAGCCTAACTAAATATATTTGTCTCTGAAACTCGGCATCTTATTAAGTATACATAAATAAAAATGTGTACATAAAATATTTCCTGATTTAAACTGCACATTGATCTTTTGTATGTTTTACCGATGATAAAGTATAGCAATACCAAATTACTGTGGACAAATTAGAGAGAGTCCAGTGGAGGGCAACAGAAATGATTAGGGGGCTGGAGCACATGGCTTACGAAGGGAGGCTGAGGGAACTGGGCTTATTTAGTCTGTAGAACTACCTGAAGGGGAGTTCCAAAGAGGATGGAGCTAGGCTGTTCTCAGTGGTGGCAGAAGACAGAATAAGAAATAAAGAATAAAGTCTCAAGTTGCAGTGGGGGAGGTCTAGGTTGGATATTAGGAAACACTATTTCA
>NW_020664483.1:24534974-24548774 GCF_002925995.2 Terrapene triunguis
TAGGGAGGTGGTGGAATCTCCATCCTTAGAGGTTTTTAAGGCCTGGCTTGACAAAGCCTTGGCTGGGATGATTTAGTTGGTGTTGGTCCTGCTTTGAGCAGGGGATTGGACTAGATGACCTCCTGAGGTCTCTTCTAACCCTAATATTCTATGATTCTATGAACACGTAGACAACCTTATTCTCCCTTTTCAGCCCAAGATATTTATTGGTTTTTCAATTTTAAAATGCATTCAGTGTAAAAGGATGAGGGGTGCATTTGAAGGAAGTGAGTAATACATATGTAGGCGGAATCTGTCTAGTCCCAGAACAGGACACACATTTCCCACAATGGTGTTCAGAACCAAGAAGTGTCTTGGCCAAAATGGAACTGTTGACAGCTATAAGCTCCATGTACCTGGTTTCCATGAGTCCATGTCCCTCCTGGTCGCCTCACCCTCAAATTCATGCCCTCCAATTCTGGCTCAGCCCCACAACTAAAGCTGCAAAGCTTATACTCAGCATCTGGTCAGTTTATATCATGTTCGTAAAAATAATTCTTTATATCTTTGGAATTCCCACACTAAAACCCAACCTCAACCCCAACCCCTACTCCCACTGCATGTCTAGAACACTGTTACACAAGGTCAACAAATTTGGAATCTGTAGGGTAAGGGGCCAAAATTTGAATGGTATTTAGATGCCTAAAGATTCAGATAGGCACATAGTAGGATTTTCAAAAGCACTTAGTGGTCTTAGGCACTTTTGAAATTCCAACTAAATGCCTATCTGCATCTTTAAGCACTAAACTACCTTTAACAATCTGTCTCCCAGTCATTTTGGAGATAGGAGGACACAAGAAAGTTAGGAGATTTTGGGACACAATAACATTATAACTCTCTTCCCATTTTTTCCCAGTCTTCCCAGAAAGACTGTACACTGGGGATGAGATATGGTATATGAAATTTCAGAGGGACTGGTTTCCTTTTTTAGGAAGTTGGGGGAAGAGAGTTGAAAATTGGGCTTGAAATAGAAAGCAAGCTTAAATCTGAAGCAGCAACTTATAATAATGTTAATTAGTTGATGCTGCGCAATGTAAAGCACTACGTGATAACTATTATTATTATTACAATCCTATATATGTACTGAGTGTTATTACCTTTATAGAGAAGGAAGGAAAAAAATTAGCCGTTGAATTGGTTTAACACCTGTGACCCTTGAAATTTCCTAAAATTCCTCATTCCTCTCAGGTCTATTAACCATTTCACAGATCTTTCTATGTTACTAGGTAGCAAAATTAACACTCACATTTATTAATTTAAGACTAAAGTAATGTACTCTTACAAATAAGATATATTAAAGGGAAGTTGCTTCTGGCAGTGTCCTTCCTTGCAGATTAAATTTTAAACTGAGTGAAAGGATGTTAATTTACATTAAAAATTAAAGGTAGTTTTGTTCCATATGAGACTATTCTTTTAAAACATCATGGTCCAATTCTGCCCTCAGATACAGACAATCCAACGCTCAGTGATGTCAGTGGGAGCATACCTGTATATCTGATTGTGCAACCCAAAACGAATATAGCTGACTGATTATTTTTTTAAAATATGCAAATTAAATTCTCTCTCTGATGGGATTAAACTTTGAGTTACATGGGGAAGACTGCACAAGGTGAAATGTACCCTAGTGCAGATGGCCTCTAGAAGGATTTAGGCACCCATAAAGGTCCTTAAAACTAACATAGGGTAGGAATTTTAAGGTGTGACAAAAATTTACACAGTGGAATACTCCAGACATTGATAGTACAATATTACACAGGTAATCTTTCTGTAGGGAAGAACTGTTCGGAATAATTTGCTCAGGTCTGTGTGTGAAGCACAAATATGCATTCCTTTGACACTATTTATGTTAAAGTCCTTGTGGTTTACCATTACTTTTTCTTCTAGAAATTTACTTATTGTGACTAATAACGAAAAATCCAATTCTCCATTTACATTTGACTTCCATCTTTCTTAAAATATCTAGTTAATCATATGGTCAAAACACTCTGATTCTCAGAGATTTTTGTGAGTGATCTTCTGTTTGTTTGTTTTTTGCAGGATTCCAATGCTAAGCTCCAAAGCCATACAGTTTTTCTATTTCAAACACTTTATTAAATTAAATTTACTATGCATTACAGCTGGTGAGAATCCCTTAACAGTGAGACCAATGCAGTTCTGCTGCCCAAGGAGGGACAGAACTGCGGGGACACAGTGTATATCAATATACTGTAGAAGCTCTCTGAACAGTAGGCGCAGGTGAACACTGGCTGGTTCTGAAGACCAAACAATCACTGTGCAGTTCCTCCAGTACTAACTCTTCAGGAGATAGGGCTGCTTTTGGCCATGGAGGGCTATGTCTACCATCTGCCCAGTGCACCACACAACTACCTGGAGTGCTAGGCTGAGGTCTTGGCCCCAAAAGCATTTCTTTTTGAAAAAGAGAGATATTTGCAGTATTTTGGATCCTGTATTAGCATTAAAATTTTAAACTACAGTATTCAGTGATGTTGTAATGCTATAATTCTATAGGCAGGCTATATATATAAAAATTTACTTCTATGTGTAAACTTAAATAGAAGAAAAAGAGAAACTGAAAATATACAAACCTGGCCATCTGAATCAAAAGCCAAGCAGGCAACTCCATGCGTATGCGCATCCTTAAGAACAGAAAGAGTCAGTACACTGTAGGAATCCCAGATGCAAATGTAAGGGTCCTTCCCAACCTGTCCTGTAGCAACTAAGGTTTTATCTGGGTGTACAGCCAGGCTAGAAGAGAATATAGTTCAAACCACACTTCATTCTCTAGTTCAGCACAACATTGTAGAGTAATCAAAGATGAGAACAAATATTGATTTTTTTCAGTTTTCAAAAATCCCAACTCCTTTAACATATCAGAACCTTGATAGCAACAATCTCTAGAGAAATGTATTTCAAATTGTTTCCATCTTAATTTAGCTTGCTAAATTTAAACAGTATGTTCAGCTGAGACAGATTAAGACGATCAGTAAAGTACAATTCAGCACACAGTCAGATTTTAGCTAGTGTATTGTCAACAAAAATATAAACTATTGTATTTTAAATAGTTTCGTTTATCTGACAGGCCTGTTTCTTTCATGGGCCTCTCTTTGTCTTTCCATGGTTTTAGAAATTAGTATGCAAATTTCGGTTCAAATTAAAAAAAAAAGTAGGCCAGCAGCTGAGTAAAATATATTTTTCACAATTAATTTAAACTATAGGAAGGCCTTCATCATCATCATTATATATTTTTTAAAGAATCAAAACCTCAGAGGGGATGGGGAGTCAAACTACTGCTTCTACCTCTGAGATAAGGAATTGCATGTGTTTATGGATATATTTTTAGTTACTACATCCTCAGGAAAGCTGAAATTTCCTGTACCTATATATTTTACCTTATTTTCTCTGATAATCAAGAAAAATTAGCAACAGCCATATCAAACAGTACTTGTACTACCTCCTTTTTGTATATAGATAGAAATGTTTAAAAAATATTATGCAGGGTTTTTAGTTATGTAACTCCCATTGGGGTTACAGAGAAATTGGTTTTGAACACTGCCCTTATGCATCTCTTTAAAAGTAAATATATTATAAAGTATGTCAAGCAACATCCTTACACTCTTTGTTATTTGGATATGCTTGTTACTGCAAAATAGTATAACCCAGGCCCCGCATACTCTGCTGCAAGGTAGACCTAAATTAACTGATCAAGCCCCCCCCTCAACTTTAAAGCCCACCCCCCCCCCAAATTGTTATTGCAGAGTTAAGGTTGCCTGCTCTTCCAGAATATCAAATTCAAACCAACAAAACTCCAACTTAGTAAAAACCAGGAAATGAAGAGTAAGTTTCATATCAAACTTTTGAAAACCAGGAAATACAGAATTGGGAGGAGGGATGTCAGACCCCCCACAGAGGGGCAGGCAGTCCTCTCCCCAATCTCTCCCCACCCTCCTGCCCAGATCTCAGCTGGCTTTCACTGCCAGTCCCTGGCATGGCAAACTGCAAATTCAGAGGCAGCTTCAAATAAATATAAAAACGGAGTTTAGTAAATGAGACACAAAAAATAATACAATCAGTACAGTAGCCCCTGTTTTGTTTATATTGTATATATAAGTTCAATTTTACAATAGTCTAGTATTTTAAATTTTTGTATTGGCAATGAATATTTACGTTGGAGTAGTCAGAGGAAACTAGAGATTTGAGAGCTAAGCATGGGCATGGTTGGGGAGACGGAAGCATTGCCCCCACCCAAACTGCCAGCCTCTGGCGGGCACAAATTCCCCCCCCCCACACACACACACACAAAGCCCCATTGGCCTGACTGGAGCTGCCCCCCTAAATATAGAAGTCAAACTATGCCTATGGAGCTAAATAGGAAATATTTGGAGCTTTTGGCACTGAGGAAGGGCTGAGGTGGTTTAAGATTGTGGAATAAGCACATTAACTGGATGTCCTCTAAAATGATCAGCAGTGAAATAGGTAACTATTTGAACAGTTTCATCATTTGTTTTTAGAAATTACCCATTCAGATGAATGGGACAGTTACAGTGTTCTCAGAAGTATCATTTCAGGCTGACTGCAGATTCAGGAGACAACAGTGAATCAGTTTACACTCTGTTCATGTTTACTTTGCACCCATAAAAGTTACACATGGGGAAAAACACTTAGATGCTGTGGTAGGAGGTGAATTAGAAGGCTAATTATCTAGCTGGACCACATGGGCCCAAACTAGAACATCTTTCACTATGATTATTTTGTAACTAAATACATTGTTTGGAAGAGAATTACCCAAATTATTTGTTGCTGTCCATTAAAAAAATCAAAAGAATAGAGAACACTTTTGAGGAATAAGAGTATTGGAGAGCACGCTAGTTAGTGTGTTGCCCTATTCCTTTATGTGCCACCATTTTGTTTCTGTTCTAGGAATACAATAAAGAAGTAGCCAGGGCCGTAATCAGAGTGGGGCAAGTGGGGTAGCTGCCCAGGGTTCAAAACCATAGGGATGGAAAGATGGGGCCAGAGGCGCCCCCAACCCACACAGGCTGGGTGGCCTGTTGAGGTGAGTCAGGGGTGGAGGTGGTGTTCCCTCTCTGAGCCCCGCCTGGCGTCACCGGACCAAGCCACCTGGCAACGCCACTCTCCCCCCAGAATGTTCCTCCACAACCCCTGGGGTGTGCGCCTCACAGTTTGAAAACCTCTATGGGGTGGTCACCTGCCCCACGCCCCATTATGAATAATTACATGTTACCTCTGAATGGGGTGGAAAAATAACCCCAAAAAAATGGCATGGGTGCAAATATGCTTGTTCGCCCTGGGCGCTAAAATGGATCTGGGGGTAGCCACATTAGGACCTAACCCAGCTGAAATGAGCCTCCCCATTGCTGCTTACTCAAAGGTTTCATAGGCTGCTCCCTTTGAGGGGAAACTAGTCCCTGTCTAGAACATGTTGAATGCAACATCATTTTCCCATAGCCACTCTCTCCCCAGGAATGCAGTGTATGTCTGAATAGTAGTTATGTGGTTGTAAGTAACTTTTAAAGATGCTAGCATTGAATTGCATTTATGTCAGCTTGAAAGAAAAGGGGACTCTGGCAGTTAAAGGGTATGTCTACACTTTGAACTGGGGATGCAATTCTCAGTTCAAGGAGACATACCTGCACTAAAACAGAGTGTAGCTGTGGTGGCACTAGCAGTGGGAGGAGCTAGTCATCTGGAGTATGTGTCTAGGGCAGTGGTTTTCAACCTTTTTTCATTTGCAGACCCCTAAAAATTTCAAATGAGATGTGGACCCCTTTGGAAATCTTAGACATAGTCTGTGGATCAGCAGGGGTACACAGACCACAGGTTGAAAACCACTGGTCTAGGGTCTCAGACAGGAACATATTCAGAGCATCTAGCCCCTCCCGCTGCCATGGCTACACTGTTTCTAGTTCACTAGCTCAATCAGAGCTAATTCTGGTATGTCTCCTCAAGCTGGAAATTATATTACTAGCTCAAAGTGTAGCCATACCTTAAAGATTCACACATGCCCCTCTAAAATATAGCAACTATAACTTGAATAAACACTCACCCAGATTCCAGGATTCACCTACACACTAACTGGGTAGATGGGCTAGAAGTTCTCTGCTCATCTGTGTCTACCTTCACTACATCCTGATGACAAAGTATTTCCCCCCCAGTCATCTTTTTTCCTAAAGCATGTGTGTATATAGACGCTTCCCGATTTACGCAAGCATTCCATTCCGGAACGCCTTGCGTAAGTTGAATTTTGCATAAGTCGGGGACGTATACCCGACAATTAAGTAAAAAAAAAAGCTTACGGAACTTACGGAACTTTTTCCGTAAGTGCGGATTTGCGTAAGTCGGGTTTGTGTAACCCGGGGAGCGTCTGTATTATATTACAAACAGGTTAAAATCAAATGTTCATGGTTTAAGTATTAACCTTTCTTTCTAGTGATCCAAAGGATTTCTAGTATAAGAACATAAGAACGGCCATACTGGGTCATACCAAAGGTCCATCTAGCCCAGTATCCTGTCCTCCGACAGTGGCCAATGCCAGGTGCCCCAGAGGAAATGAACAGGTAATCATCAAGTGATCCATTCCCTGTTGCTAATTCCCAGTTTCTGGCAAACAGAGGTTAGGGACACCATCCTTGCCCATCCTGGCTAATAACCATTGATGGACCTATCCTTCATGAATTTATCCATTTCTTTTTTGAACCCTGTTATAGTCTTGGCCTTCACAACATCCTCTGGCAAAGAGTTCCAGGTTGACTGTATGTGGTGTGAAGAAATACTTCCTTTGTTTGTTTGTTTGAAACCTGCTGCCTATTAATTTCATTTGGTGACCCCTAGTTCTTGTGTTATGAGAAGGAGTAAAAAACACTTCCTTATTTACTTTCTCCACACCAGTCATGATTTTATAGATCTCAATCATATCCCTTAGTCGTCTTTTTTCCAAGCTGAAAAGTCCCAGTCTTATTAATCTCTCTTCATACGGAAACCGTTCCATACCCCTAATCATTTTTTTACCCTTTTCTGAACCTTTTCCAATTCCAATATATCTTTTTTGATATGGGGCGACCACATCTGCATGCAGTATTCAAGATGTGGGCATACCATGGATTTACATAGAGGCAATATGATATTTTCTGTCTTATTATCTATCCCCTTTTTAATGATTCCCAACAGTCTGTTCACTTTTTTGACTGCCACTGCACATTGAGTGGATGTTTTCAGAGAACTATCCACAATGACTCCAAGATCTCTTTCTTGAGTGGTAACAGCTAATTTAGACCCCATCATTTTATATGTATAGTTGGGATTATGTTTTCCAATGTGCATTACTTTGCATTTATCAACATTGAATTTCATCTGCAATTTTGTTGCCCAGTCACCCAGTTTTGAGAGATGCTTTTGTAGCTCTTCGCAGTCTGCCTTGGACTTAACTATCTTGAGTAGTTTTGTTTTATCTGCAAATTTTGCCACCTCACTGTTTACCTTTTTCCAGATCCTTTATGAATATGTTGAATAGGACTGGTCCCAGTAGAGACCCCTGAGGGACACCACTATTTACCTCTCTCCATTCTAAAAACTGACCATTTATTCCTACCCTCTGTTTCCTATCTTTTAACCAGTTACCAATCCATGAGAGGACCTTCCCTCTTATCCCTTGACAGCTTACTTTGCTTAAGAGCCTTTGGTGAGAGACCTTGTCAATGGTTTTCTGAAAATCTAAGTACACTATATCCTCTGGTTCCCCTTTGTCCACATGCTTGTTGACCCCCTAAAAGAATTCTAGCAGATTGGTGAGGCATTTCCCTTTACAAAAACTATGTTGACTTTTCCCCCACAAATTATGTTCATCTATGTGTCTGACAATTTAATTTTTTACTATAGTTTCAACCAGTTTGCCGAGTACTGAAGTCAGGCTTACTGGCCTGTAATTGCCGGGAACACCTCTGGAGTCCTTTTTAAAAATTGGCATCACATTAGCTATCCTCCAGTCATTTGGTACAGAAGCTGATTTAAATGATAGGTTACAGACGACAGTTAATAGTTCTGCAATTTTGCATTTGAGTTTCTTCAGAACTCTTGGGTGAATCCATCTAGTCCTGGTGACTTATTACCGTATAGTTTAACAATTTGTTCCAAAACCTCCTCTAATGACATCTCAATCTGGGACAGTTCCTCAGATTTGTCACCTTAAAAGAATGGCTCAGGTTTGGGAATCTCCCTCACATCCTCAGCCGTGAAGACTGATGTAAAGAATTCATTTAGTTTCTCTGCAATGGCTTTATCATCCTTGAATGCTCCTTTAGCATCTCAACCGTCCAGTGGTCCCACCAGTTGTTTAGCAGGCTTCCTGCTTCTGATGTACTTAAAAAAGATTTGCTATTACTTTTTGAGTTTTTGGCTAGTTGTTCTTCAAATTCTTTTTTGGCCTTCCTAATTATATTTTTACACTTCATTTGCCAGAGTTTATGCTCCTTTCTATTTTCCTCACTAGAATTTAACTTCCACTTTTTAAAGGATGTCTTTTTGCTTCTCACTGCTTCTTTTACTTTGTTGGTTAGCCACAGTGGCACTTTTTTGGTTCTCTTACTATGTTTTTTAATTTGGGGTATATATTTAAGTTGAGCCTCTATTATGGTGTCTTTAAAAAGTTTCCATGCAGATTGGGTAACTGTAAGGGGTGCTTTTGATCCAATTAAGTTCTGGGATTGCAGGTTTTTTCTGTGATGTATGAAATGATGACCCATTGAAAGATATTAGGACCTGCCTGTTACCACAGCTGTTAGTAATACCGTATATACTCGTTCATAAGCCGAATTTTTTTAGTAAAAAAGGGAAGCATCAGAGAAGGGGGCCGGCTTCTGAACGGGTATAGAGAGGGAGAGGTGGGACACAGCCCCTCCCCCCAACAGAGGGAGCAAGGAGGGGCAGAACAGCCAGCAGAGCCAGAAGGGAAGAGGCAGGGCCAGAGTCTCTCCACTCCTGTCCAGGCTGCTCTCCCCCCAGCCTCCGAAGCACGCTGCGGCCGTGCCCAGCCTGCTGGAACATGCTGTGGCCGTGCTGCCTGGTCTGGTCCGCCAGAGCAGGCTGCAGCCGCACTGCCAGCCTGCCGGAGCAGCTCCAGCCAGGCCAGAGACATCCTCCCTTGGCCCTCCCCAGATAAGGTGGGAAGGGATGAGATGGGGAGAGTGTGGGGGTCCCGGGCTAGGGGTGGGGTCATGTGGGGGGTAGTCACAGGGGTTACTCCCCTGACCCCCAGCTTCTCCCCCACAAAAAATTTCCCCACCAGTTGCTGTCCGAGCCCGTCAGGGTAAGTAGCTGGTGCTCGAGGTAAACAAACCATCTTGGCCCACCAGCGGCTTATCCTCATGGCTCGGGAGCCAAAGTTTGCTGATCCCTGAATTATAGGGTTGGCTTATGAACGGGTCATAAAAATTGTCCATTTTTACTTATCCATCTTGGGGGGGGATCGGCTTATAAACTAACTGGCTTATGATCGAGTATATACGGTAATTGAATTAGAAATCCCTTTAGTTTATCAATCATGTAAAGTGAGATATTGTAAAAGAAATTCCATAAGTAGTGAACTAAATGGGGAGATGTAAAACAGATCACAGTGGGATTAACTGTTGAAAAGTAACTTTTCTCTCCCCACAAAGGAATTTCTTTGTCTCACATCCTATAAAAAGGAAAGAGTTTTTGGGAATTAGGTTGGGAGTTAACAAGCTGCCATAATTTCACCAGGTACAGATGAGGGAAACAAGATGCCATCTCTTCACCATTGAAAGAGGGTGGAAAAGTATACTTTCTTTCTGTATTAATCATTGACTAAATCTCTGATTAACTAATTCCTATTGGGTCAATTACTTGACATCTTGCATTATTATTGTTAAATTCAAACACACACCAATTACCTCAGCACTGTAGTGAATGGAAGTGGAGACTTCCATGCTCCAAGGCTATGCCTGTTAAACTTGGATAAGCTACATCAGTCAAAGTCAGGCTTGCCAGGTGTCCGGTTTTCGACCGGAACGCCTGGTTAAAAAAAGGTATCCCGGCGGTTCCGGTCAGCACCACTGACCGGGCTGTTAAAAGTCCAGTCAGTGGCACAGCGGGGCTGTCAAGGCTGTATCCCCACTTTGAACTTTAGGGTACAAGTGTGGGGGCCTGCATGAGGACTTCTAAGCTTAACTACCAGCTTAGTTCTGGTCCGCTGCCACCATTCCCTTCCCTGGGAAGCTTTGAGAAACCTTTCACCAATTCCCTGGTGAATACAGATCCAAACCCCTTGGATCATAAAACAAGGAGAAATTGACCCTTCCCCCCTCCTTCCTTTCACCAACTCCTGGTGAATACAGATCCAACCCCCTTGGATCTAAAAACAAGGAAAAATCAATCAGGTTCTTAAAAAGAAGACTTTTAATTAAAGAAAAAGGTAAAAATCATCTCTGTAAAATCAGTATGGAAAATAACTTTACAGGGTAATCAAACTTAAAGAGCTCAGAGGACCCCCCTCTAGTCTCAGGTTCAAAGTACAGCAAACAAAGATAAACACTCTAGTAAAAGGTACATTTACAAGTTGAGAAAACAAAGTAAAACTAAGACGCCTTGCCTGGCTTTTTACTTACAAGTTTGAAATATGAGAGACTTGTTTAGAAAGATGGGGAGAACCTGGATTGATGTCTGGTCCCTCTCAGTCCCAAGAGCGAACAACCCCTTAAACAAAGAGCACAAACAAAAGTCTTTCCCCCCCCCAAGATTTGAAAGTATCTTGTCCCCTTATTGGTCCTTTGGGTCAGGTGTCAGCCAGGTTACCCGAGCTTCTTAACCCTTTACAGGTAAAAGGATTTTGGAGTCTCTGGCCAGGAGGGGTTTTATAGTACTGTACACAGGAGAGCTGTTACCCTTCCCTTTATAGTTATGACAGGGGCTAAGGCAGGCTCTCTGCCTGCCCTGGCTCCACACAGCTCCTGGAAGTGGCCGGCATGTCCATGCTGCCCCTAGGTGCAGGGGTGGCCAGGGAGGCTCTGTGCGCTGCCCCCACCCCAAGCGCTGGCTCCGCAGCTCCCATTGGCCGGGAACTATGGGCAATGAAAGCTGCAGTGGTAGTGCCTGTGAACGGGGACAGCGCGGAGAGCCACCTGGCTGCAGCTCTGCCTAGGAGCCAAAGGGAAATGCTGGCGACTTCCAGGAGCTACTTGAGATAAGCGCTGCCTGGAGCCCGCACCTCAGCCCCTGCCCTAGCCCTGAGCCCCCTCTCGCACCCAAACTCCCTCCCAGAGCCCACGCCCTGCACCCCCCCCCACATCTCAATCCCTTGCCTCAGCCTTGAGTCCCTTTCCGCACCCAAACTCTTTCCCAGAGCCTGCACCCCCTCCCACACTCTGAACTCTTCAGCTCCAGCCTGGAGCCCCCTCCTGCACACCAGCCCCCCCCAGCCCCACACCAGAGCCCTCATCCCCTATCTGCACCTCAACCCCCTGCCCCAGCCTGGAGCTCCCTCCCACACTCCAAGCCCCTCATTTCTGGCCCCACCCCAGAGCCTACACTCTCAGCCGGAGCCCTCATCCCTTCCACACCCCACCCCTTGCCCCAGCCTGGTGAAAATGAGCAAGCGATGGAAGGTGGGGGATGGAGTGAGTGGGGGTGGGGCCTTGGAGAAGGGGCGGGGCAGGGCCTCCGGGCAGGGCAGAGGTGGGGCAAGGGTGTTCAGTTTTCTACAATCAGAAAGTTGGCAACCTTAGTCTAAGTCACTCCTTACACCAGTAAGTGCATATACAGTAGGGGGTTGCATTAATGCAACACCACTACAGTTACATTGGTGTAGGCACACCAGTGACTAAAATCCAAGTGTAGGCATGCCCTTGAACCTTCCTGCTTTCATGTGTAAGCCTTTGAGTGGCATGCCTGATTATCTTCCCCTGAGTAAATATGTTTCATTTAAATTGTGTCTTTCATCCAACTTTATAAACATTGATTAAGCCTCAACACCTCTGTGATGTTGGTAACATGGGCATTTTACAGACAGGGAAATTGAAATACAGAGGGAGTGTCCTGACTGATTTCATATATGAAGGGCTTGTATACATGAGTTTTTTTATCCATTTAATTATATTGTTTAGAAACTGTTATAGTTAATTGGAACAACTGGTATATGTGCATTCACACCAGGAACTGTACCACTTTAATTATATTGGTTTCTAAAACTGATATATAGTTAAAAATCATAGAATCATAGAATATTAGAAGAGGTTGGAAGAGACCTCAGGAGGTCATGTAGTTCAATCCCCTGCTCAAAGCAGGACCAACACCAACTAAATCATCCCAGCCAAGGCTTTGTCAAGCCGGGCCTTAAAAACCTCTAAGGATGGAGATTCCACCACCTCCCTAGGTAACCCATTCCAAACCCATTCACCATCCTCCTAGTGAAATAGTTTTTCCTAATATCCAACCTAGATCTCCCCGACTGCAACTTGAGACCATTGCTTCTTGTTCTGTCATCTGCCACCACTGAGAACAGCCTAGCTCCATCCTCTTTGGAACCCCCCCTTCAGGTAGTTGAAGGCTGCTATCAAATCCCCCCTCACCCTTCTCTTCTACAGACTAAGTTTCCTCAGCCTCCCCTCGTTAAGTCATGTGCCCCAGCCCCCTAATCATTTTCGTTGCCCTCCATTGGACTCCCTCCAATTTGTCCACATCCCTTCTGTAGTCGGGGGACCGAAACTGGACGCAATACTCCAGGTGTGGCCTCACCAGTGCCGAATGGAGGGGAATAATCACTTCCCTCAATCTGCTGGCAATGTTCCTACTAATACAGCCCAATATGCAGCTGGCCTTCTTGGCAACAAGGGCACACTGTTGACTCATATCCAGCTTCTTGTCCCCGGTCCTTTTCTGGAGAACTGCTGCTTAGCCAGTCGGTCCCCAGCCTGAAGCGGTACATGGGATTCTTCCTTCCTAAGTGTAGGACTCTGCACTTGTCCTTCTTGAACCTCATCAGATTTCTTTTGGCCCAATCCTCCAATTTGTCTAGGTCACTCTGGACCCTATCCCTACCCTCCAGCGTATCTGCCTCTCCCCCCAGCTTAGTGTCATCTGTGAACTTGCTGAGGGTGCAATTAATCCTATCATAAAGATGTTGAACAAAACCAGCCCGAGGACTGACCTCTGGGGCACTCCACTTGATAACGGCTGCCAACTAGACATCGAGCCATTGATCATTACCCGTTGAACCCAACAATCTAGCCAACTTTCTATCCACCTTATAGTCCATTCATCCAATCCATACTTTTTTAACTTGCTGGCAAGAATACTGTGGGAGACCATATCAAAATCTTTGCTAAAGTCAAGATAAAGATATATCACATCCACCGCTTTCCCCGTATCCACAGAGCCAGTTATCTCATCATAGAAGGCAATCAGGTTGGTCAGGCATGACTTGCCCTTGGTGAATCCATGTTGGCTGTTCCTGATCACCTTCCTCTCCTCCAAGTGCTTCAAAATGGATTCCTTGAGGACCTGCTCCATGATTTTGCCAGGGATTGAAGTGAGGCTGACCAGTCTGTAGTTCAGAGGTGAAAGTAAGCCGGTACAGGCCGGTACGGAGGACCGGTAAGAAAAGGAGACTGGCTGAGGGAGGGAGAAGCCTGCCCCCTGCATAAGAAAGGTTTAAACTCAGCTGTTCCTTACGCCCCCGGGGTTAGGAGCTGTTTCTGGCATGCTTGTTAATTTCACTCACAGTTGCTGGGGGGG
>NW_020664483.1:24563774-24583761 GCF_002925995.2 Terrapene triunguis
CAGGGTGCTTACCCTGGCGAGCCGCGTGCCAACGTTGCCGACCCCTGCTTTAAAAAGTGGTTGATAAATCCTAATGAGGAAAATAGAAAAGAGCATAAACTCTGGCAAATGACGTGTAAAAATATAATCAGAAAGACCAAAAAAGAATTTGAAGAACAGCTGGCCAAAGACTCCAAAAGTAATAGCCAAAAAATTTTAAATGCATCAGAAGCAGAAAGCCTGGAAGATCGAGATGCTAAAGGAGCACTCAAAGATGATAAGGCCATTGCGGAGAAACTACATGAATTCTTTGCATCGGTCTTCACTGTTGAGGATGTGAGGGAGATTCCCAAACCTGAGCCGTTCTTTTTGGGTGACAGATCTGAGGAACGTCCCAAATTGAGGTGTCATTAGAGGAGGTTTTGGAACAAATTGATAAACTAAACAGTAATAAGTCTCTAGGACCTGATGGTATTCACCCAAGAGTTCTGAAGGAACTCAAATGTGAAATTGCAGGACTACTAACTGTCATCTGTAACCTATCATTTAAATCAGCTTCCGTACCAAATGACTGGAGGATAGCTAATGTGACGCCAATTTTTAAAAAGGGCTCCAGAGGTGACCCTAGCAACTACAGGCCAGTAAGCCTCACTTCAGTACTGGGCAAATTGGTTGAAACTATCGTAAAGAACAAAATTGTCAGACTCATAGATGAACATAATTTGTTGGGAAATAGTAAGCATGGTTTTTGTAAAGGGAAATCATGCCTCACCAATCTACTAGAATTCTTTGAGGGGGACAAAGGAGATCCAGTGGATATAATGTATTTAGATTTTCAGAAAGCCTTTGACAAGGTCCCTCACCAAAGGCTCTTAAGCAAAATAAGCAGTCATGGGATAAGAAGGAAGGTTTTCTCATGGATTGGTAACTGGTTAAAAGATAGGAAACAAAGGGTAGGAATAAATGGTCAGTTTTCAGAATGGAGAGAGGTTAATAGTGGTGTCCCCCAGGAGTCTGTTCTGGGATGAGTCCTATTTAACATATTCATAAATGATCTGGAAAAAGGGGTAAACAGTGAGGTGGCAAAATTTGCAGATGATACAAAACTACTCAAGATAGTTAAGTCCCAGGCAGACTGCAAAGAGCTACAAAAGGATCTCACAAAACGGGGTGACTGGGCAACAAAATGGCAGATGAAATTTAATGTTGATAAATGCAAAGTAATGTACATTGGAAAACATAATCCCAGCTATACATATAAAATAATGGGGTCTAAATTAGCTGTTACCACTCAAGAAAGAGATCTTGGAGTCATTGTGGATAGTTCTCTGAAATCATCCACTCAATGTGCAGCGGCAGTCAAAAAAGCAAACAGAATGTTGAGAATCATCAAGAAAGGGTTAGATAATAAGATAGAAAATATCATATTGCCTCTATGTAAATCTATGGTACACCCACCCCCTTGAATACTGTGTGCAGATGTGGTCGCCACATCTCAAAAAAGATATATTGGAATTGGAAAAGGTTCAGAAAAGGGCAACAAAAATTATTAGGGGTATAGAACGGCTTCCGTATGATGAGAGTTTATAAGACTGGGACTTTTCAGCTTGGAAAAGAGGTGACTAAGGGGGGATATGATAGAGGTCTATAAAATCATGAGTGATATAGACAAAGTAAATAATGAAGTGTTATTTACTCCGTCTCATAATACAAGAACAAGGGGTCACCAAATGAAATTAATAGGTAGCAGGTTTAAAACAAACACAAGAAAATATTTTTTCATGCAATGCACTGTCAACCTCTGGAATTCCTTGCCAGAGGGTGTTGTGAAGGCCAATACTATAACAGGGTTCAAAAGGGAGCTAGATAGATTCATGGAAGATAGGTCCATCAATGGCTATTAGCCAGGATGGGCAGAAATGGTGTCCCTAGTCTCTGTTTGCCAGAAGCTGGGATTGGGTGACAGGGCATGGATCACTTGATGATAACCTGTCTGTCATTCCCTTTGGGGCACCTGCCATTGGCCACTATCAGAGGACAGGATACTGGGCTTGATGGACCTTTGGTCTGACCCACTATGGCCGTTCTTATGTAACATTCGCAGGAACATCTATTTTTGGGCAGGCAGAAAAAGTAAGAAGGTGTGGGCAGGGAAACTAATGTAAAGGTGACAGACAAGGGAGGGAAGAAGAGAGATACAGCTGGAGGAGAAGGAGTGAAACACACAGCAGGAAAAAAACATAGTGAACAAGTGAAAAACCAAGGAGACAATAGAAAAAGAAGAGGAAAAGAACAGCAGCAGTTATCCCACCTTTCTGGGTTATTCCCAGTTTAATTTTTAGTTTGCAATTCAACCACATGTTCAAGAGTCTTGATACTTCAATATACATCCCAATTACAAAACTCTTAGGAAACCCAACAGATATTATCTAAAGTCCCACTAAATTATTAATCAAGTTCACATAGGTTTGCCTTCAACTGATATGTAGATATTGGAAATTTCATGCCCTACATAAAAGATTTTCTTACAAGGCACAAGGAGTTTAACTATGCTGCAGCTTTATTCCATTAAGGCATTTGTCTCTTGTTGATTCGGTCATTCAACATTTTGAGTTTAAGCACTTTTGAAGAAGGGGGCTGGGATGGGTTATAGCTTGAATCAATAATGTATCTTGTAAACAGATTCCAAACTCTGCATTAAACCCATCAGAAGCAGATGCTGACACTTTTTTTAATGCTGAAAGGAATCTTGAATAGATGTCTACAGAAATGATAAGTGTGGTAACATTAGATATAAGTGGGGGGGAAACAGTCTTAGTGTGCAAGAATCTATTCAAAAAGTTTCAGTGCTGCTGGGAATGCATCTGTCATGCTGTCTAGAATGGTTCACTACCATGAGTGCCAGGCAAAGGGCAGATGGTCAAAAAACAGGGCAGACACCTCCAACTGGCTGTATGCTCTATAATTTAATTTCACCAACCCAGTAACAAATGTGAACTCTTGAAGCACACTTACCATGGAGTCACAGACAGTTCCCTAGGGCATTCCAGTCTATCGTGCCACCCAGGCAAGCTGGAATTAGTGATACTTGGTTGCTATACATCAAAGATCACATAAGATTCAGGTTGCTTCCAGTCCCAAGAGACCAGTCACTCACCCCAGGTCAATTTGTACCTCAGGTCTCAAACCAAACATGAACACTTACAGCCAATACTGTAGTAAATTAACTAAGGATGTATTAACTAAGAAAAGAAAGAGTTATTACAAGGTTAAAGCACGAAAACTTATTTACACAAATGAGTTACAGTTTATGGTTTTTAAAAGTGACAGTTGTAGTAATCTGTCAGCTCTGAATGTCTTTTAGGGCTAATCCAGGTTGACCCTGAGGATCTCTACTTCTGTTTTATAGCTCTGGCCCTGTCAGAGTCCAAACAGCAAAAGAGATGAAAAATTTTCTTGTTCATTATTTTTATTTCCTTCTTCCAGAAATCAAGCTGATGGGACGAGCCCTTTTGTATATAGCCCTTTCATGGGTATGAAGGGGCAATTAAAGTCCTTGTATTATGATGTCCCACAATAGCCCATTTAGTTTTGATAGTCCTTCCTGATGGGCAAGAGATAATATCTTTCATAGGGATTTAGCATTTTGCATTAGGTAAAGTTCTTTTGTTTGGTGAGTTACATAGTTTGGAACAAACATTTTACTGCTATATAGCAAACAATTAAGTATTACCTAATAACATGGAATACAGCCATTATAAGTAAAATACATGAAGCAACTTAATGCATTTCATAAAGTCTAAACACTGTCTGCGCTTCAGTTCCCCATTTGTAAAATGGAGACGATAAAACTATTTCATAGGGGGTCTTGCAAAAATATATTCATTAATGTTTGTGAAGCACTCAGATACTATAGTGACAAAAACTATAGAAAAATCCATAAAGAAAACTAATAATTCTGCATTCAGAACAGGATTTTGATGGGGAGTAAATAAGGCATGGGAACACACACTTAGTAAAACGATGATTAAGGCTAATATTTTGTAATGGACATTTTTAGTAAAAGTCATGGACAGATCACGGGCAATAAAGAAAAATTCACGGAAGCCTGTGACCTGTCCCTGACTTTTACCAAAAATATCCATGACAAAAATGGAGAGCCACTGAGCCACTGTGGGGGCCCAGCTGGGAGATCCAGGGGCCCCGACCATCCAACCACAGCCCTCCCACCATGGTCAGGATCTGCAGGGTCTCCTCCCACTCCCAACCCATGGCACCTTGGATCCCCCTCAGGAGCTGCGGGGACCCCCACTGTCCACAGTTGCTAGGTGCTCTGGCCCTTTCTGCCGCCCACAGCAGTGGGGAGCTCCGGGGTCCACCACCACCCACGGCGGCCAGGAGCTGCAGGGGACCCCCACCACCTGCAGCGGCCGGGAGCTCCAGGGTCCCCCGCTGCCCACAGCGGCTGGGAGCTGTGGGGGCCCAGTCAGGAGCTGTGGGGTCACCCCCGCACCAACTCGGAGCCTCCCGGTGCCCCCGGCCGCCCGCAGTGGCTCAGAATTCCACGGTCCCCCATCACCTCAGGTGGTGGGGGTACTCCACAGCTCTCTGCCGTTGCGGGCAGCAGCGGGACCCTGCAGCTCCCAGCTGCCTACGGGCTGAAGTCATGGAGGTCTTTGGAAGTCACGGATTCCGTGACTTCCATGACCTCTGTGACAAAATCATAGCCTTAACAACGATTCACTATTTTGTGTTATATCTTCTCATTTAGCTAGCGCTATCCCTCATGTTCACCAAATGAGACGGAATCATGTAGTAAAAAATAGTATGTGATCATATAATTAGAGACTAATCAATACTGATGATGTGACAGAGAGGTTTAAGCTGAGGACTGTAGGTGATGGCCAGTGGAGTTCTGTTGGTTCTCCAACTCATCATCAGTGATCTACAACCCATCCTGGACAATGATCCCTCGCTTTCACAGACCTTGGGAGGCAGGCCAGTCCTCGCCCACAGACAACCCGACAACCTTAAGCATATTCTCACCAGCAACCACACACCGCTCCATAGTAACTCTAACTCAGGAACCAATCTATGTAACAAACCTCGATGCCAACTCTGCCCACATATCTACACCAGCGACACCATCACAGGACCTAACCAGACCAGCTACAACATTACCGGTTCATTCACCTGCATGTCCACCAATGTTATATACGCCATCATGTGCCAGCAATGCCCTTCTGCTATGTACATCGGCCAAACTGGACAGTCCCTACGTAAAAGAATAAATGGACACAAGTCAGATATTAGGAATGGCAATATACAAAAACCTATGGAGAACACTTCAACCTCCCTGGACACACAATAGCAGATTTAAAGGTAGCCATCCTACAGCAAAAAAACTTCAGGACCAGACTTCAAAAAGAGAAACTGCTGAGCTTCAGTTCATTTGCAAATTTGACACCATCAGCTCAGGATTAAACAAAGACTATGAATGGCTAGCCAACTACAAAAGCAGTTTCTCCTCCCTTGGTGTTCACACCTCAACTGCTAGAAGAGGGCCTTATCCTCCCTGATTGAACTAACCTCGTTATCTCTAGACTGATTCTTACCTGCATATTTATACCTGCCTCTGGAAATTTCCATTACATGCGTCTGACGAAGTGGGTATTCACCCACGAAAGCTTATGCTCCAATACATTTGTTAGTCTATAAGGTGCCACAGGACTCTTTGTTGCTTTTTTCATGGTGATCAAGGCATTATAAAAACCTAAAGAGATGAGAACAGAATATAAAGCTATTCCTCACAGTGCCTCTCCAGCTCCTGACAATACAGAGGCTGTCATCTCTCCTGAGGGCAGGCTGACTTTACTACCAATGGGAGGTGGTGGACATATTTTCTCTGAACAACCTAAACTTCCCCCTGCACAGACTGTAGGGAAATGGTGACCATTTCAAGTGAGGGCAACCTGTAGACTCAGTCCTTTTGAGAATAATAGATGGCAGCCATTTTAAAAGTACTTATCCTCTGATGATGGATAAATGTTCAGTTCTGAAGAGTAACATAAAAAAATTGTCCTTAACTCTAAATATTTCTTTTTCAATCAACTTCCCATTTTTCCTGACCTATCTGATATTCACTTCTTTGCAAAATTGATACACACTGTTATATTACATGTTGACAATAAAACTTTTATGAAACTTAATAAGAACTACAGAGAAAATTCAGACAGCATAAACACTAAAATTATGTGAAGTTTCACTATGAATGGCCACCTACATAGAGAGAAAAACAGGAATTCAAATAGCCTATTTCAGAATGCAAACTTAGCTATGGAGTTGTGATCAAGCACATCCTGGGAAGAGTTTCTACAAATCTAGGCATTAAAAATTTTTATAACTTGTTGATTTTTGTTATTTTGTTTATTAGTTGGTTGATAGTTTTCATCTATTAAAATAATTGTGTGCCATTTAATACCCAAATCAATGTTTTTATATGCTCATTTTACAAAATGATATAATTATTCCAATTTGTAATAAGTTTTTAACCTTTAATCTTTCACCATTGGTAATAATGAGCATTTTCTCCAAATCATATTATATAATATTATATAAGCAGTTTCCATGCTTGGCTGAAATAAATGAACAAAAGGAAAGGAAAACATAGTCAGTAGCTTTATCAGCTACTCACTACAACAGGTTTCAGAGTAGCAGCCATGTTAGTCTGTATCCGCAAAAAGAACAGGAGTACTTGTGGCACCTTAGAGACTAACAAATTTATTTGAGCATAAGCTTTCGTGGACTACAACCCACTTCATCGAATGCAACAACAGGCTCATCCTAGTGCACTGTTGCATACAATGGCAGATTGCCTGGAGAGTTCTCCATTAGAAAGTCAATTATTTTACTATCAACCCATCAACAGTCTAACCAAACAACAGTAGGAAACAGCTTCAAAGATGTAAATGTTAATGCTGATCATTCAAACTAAAGTGAAATCTGACTTTTGCACTCTTGAAGCCCACACAAAAAAATGTATAAGTCCTAAAAATACATTATGAAGAATAGCATAGGCTTCAGCAGTATGTTCAAGCTTGATGTTTTTAATTAATCTAGCTCAGGAAATCAAATTAGGTGCTAACACTTCTATGACTTCAAATCTTACTTCTGTGATTGCTATTCCAAAGATCAAGCAGCAAATGGCAACTTATCATTTTAGTTAGCCTGCACACTTAAGAATAAGATAAAGGCCCCATTCTAGCCTATGTGAGAACAAGTAATGTATAAGTGTAATACAGATGTAACAAACATAAACTCTAATAAGAATATGACCTATTTCCAGTCCTAGGAAATTTCTAAGGAATTCCATGGATCTTCCCAGATGTCTCTCCTGAAGGATCTGTAAAAGGGAAGAAGCATCTGCACAGATGCCCCTTACCTCTGCTCTCCTTCCCAGAATCCTCAGCCAGCTCCTCTGCCACAGATGACCACAGAATACACCCTTCCCAAAAGGTGGTCCCTAGCACACAAGGGGGAACAGCAGAAGTTAATACATCTGTAAGTAAACAGATGTCTGGTGGGTGAAAGGTGAATCCAGGTAAGTCCAAACTGGCTACCACATACAGAGCTAAAATCCTGCAAAGCCTTGGGATTTCCTGGGGTAAGAGGCCAATATTACAGAAGTGGAATTACTCCCCTTCCCCAGATACAGAGGGGAGCATGAAGCATTGAAAAACAAATTTCTTTCTTTTAAATCCTTTCACTTCCCATTTCCACAGCAGCCTGTGTACCAGAATTAGCAAGAAGCAGAATTAAATTGATGAATGTACAACCTTCTGTGATTGCCAGCCATGCCAAGGGGCAAATGTTGTTTGTAAAAGCAAAGTCAAGGTGGAGTGGGGATCTTTTAAACAACCAGATGGGGCAAGAAACAAGCTGAATTGATCTATTAATGTACTTATAAGTTCATAACATTTCACAAATATTGTTTTGAAGATAAACTCAATAAACAATCCCTATGAGGTAAGGAATTATTTTTATCCTCATTATATAGATGGTGAGCTGAGGCAGAGACAGATGCCCAAGATAACAGAAAATTTGTGGCAGAGGCAAGTACTGAACCCAGACATCTGGAGTTACAGTTCAAGTCCTAAATCATGAGACTATCATTCCTCCCAGGAACCATACAAGTCCATCTCACTTTTAAAGCAGCAATAAAGTAGGATAGAAAATATATTGCCATCTTTGCTGAGATCACAAATGGTGGTTCTAAAATATCAGTTTTAAATGAATGCTTGCTTTTTAAATGGATTTAATACTTTATACACAGTGAAAGCTACATTTCAATATATACAATATCTTACTGAAGTTTTCAGTAGAATGTACAGTTTCTTTTCAAAGAAAAATATCACATATGGTTAAGAAAATTGAAATGTACAGTACACATCTCACATAACAGTGTTATCTGTCAGGCAGAAAGTGTCAGTATAAGGCTAGACCTATGAGGGATGAAGGATTATTCAGAGAATGTCAAGAGACATCCCCCCCAATGTGGATAAAGAAGAAAATGTATCAAATTGTGTTTATGAAAACCTCAATATGTTGGTGATGTTAAACATACACTTAAGTTTGGTACATACTGTGACCCAAGGTACCTAGGGTAGCCCACACTGAAAATGCCTAGGTCAGGGCAGGCTGCAAAAAGGAGAACACATTCCACCAAGACTGGTGGTTAACACAGTAGTTAGATTCACCAACACCAACCAGTTACAAACTGTGCTCCTGATCCCCTACATTGGTTATCAAGAAGCTGAAAAAAAGAAATCACACAGCCCCCTTTATTGCATTCCAGTCACTGCTCCCAATCAGCAAATAGGTCCAGTAAACTGAGAAAGTACTTAAAACTCTATTCACTGTACAAAATGTTCTTCTGATCCCCAAAGGGCCGGTCTCTTACCAGATCAATACTAGTTTGGATCTTACCCAAAATACAACACTGCCAGCCAATCCTTTAGTATCTAAAACCAAAGGTTTATTATAAAAGAAAAGAACAAGAAGAGTTGTTAAATGGTCAAAGCAATCAGATACATACATATGACTTCAGAGTCCGTATATCAGGTTCTTAGCAGCATTGATGAGTTGGCTTTGTAAAGTCCCTCTCTGGAATACAGCCAAAGTTTGGATGGGTCTGTCAGTCCTTTATTCAAAGCTTCAGTTTGTAGACAAGTCACTCCAGAGGTGAGAAGCAGGACTGAAGACAAAATAGAGCTGATGCAGCTGCCTTTTTATGTTCTCTGCCATGTGGCTTGTACATCCTTTGTCCCAAACACAAGCTCACAGCACATGGGCATGGAAAAGTATTTGGAGTCCCTTGTCCATAGGCATGTCCCTACATGTCCTGTTGACTCAGAGGTGTAGCCCCTGGCTTCTTTCAATGGGTTCATTGTACAGCTGATTTCAGCCTGCTAGATGGCCCATCAAGGGCATAGTGCTGATGCCAATCTGTCTAGGGGGTGTCACCCAGATACACAGCACAAGTTTGATATATGAATATACCATACATATTTATAACTCATAATACAAAGATGATACAGACATATAAACAAGCTTATCATATTTAGTAAAATCATAACTTTTCCACAGATACCTTACATGGCATATCTTGTATAAGATTCATTGCAATTTTGTAATATTGGTTTCGATATTATAAATGGTCACCTATATTCCATACAGCATCACATACTAATTAATCAATCTGTTTTGTTCCAAGTGTCCATGACCTCTTATGCTCATGACAGTCTTAAATATTCATATATTAAAATCACAACTATTATCTATAGAAAGATACTGAGCCATTCATTGGCTGGCCGACTCCTATTGCTTTGCAGTAGAAGCAGGGCACTTAACTCCCTTATGCCAATTTGAAAATTTCTACCTTAGATATTAAAGACAATTTATTTTATGCTTTAATTTATCCAGAGTATATGTTCAGTTTTTGATTTGCCAAAAATTTTGTTTTGGTAGCTGACCGGAGGCAGCTGAGGATGTGTGGGAGGCCATTAGGAATTATGAGATAAGCACAATAGCTGAATGTTTTTGCTGAAATGATCAGCAGTGAATAAATTAATTCTGACAGTTAACTTGTCCTACTTAGGTTTCAGATTTAACAATCCTTTGAGATGAATGAGGAAGCTCACACCTCAAAATTATTCCAAGCTGCCTCCAGACCCAGGAAGACAACACTGAATCAGACTACACTTGGCTGATGTTTTCAAGATGTTCTTTTCAATATAAAAGCTACATTTGTTTTTTTAATGTAAGCTTGGTTTCCGGGCGCAATTCTGTAGCAGAAGGTGGATTCTGCAGCAGTGAAACTGTGCAAATATACAGCGTTTATTATAAGTTTTATTTCAATATCATTTAATGAACTACAATCAAGACATTTTACATGTTAATCATAAAGAAATCTGTATTTAAATTGAGGCTAGGTCTACACTACAGCGGGGGGTCGACCTAAGATACGCAACTTCAGCTACGTGAATAGCGTAGCTGAAGTGGCGTATTTTAGGTCGACTTACCTGGCTGTGAGGACGGCGGCAAGTCGACCGCTGCCGCACCGCCGTCGACTCCGCTACCGCCTGTTGCCGCGGTGGATTTCCGGGGTTCTTCACTAGACGCGGTAAGTCGATCCCCGATAGACCGATTGCTACCCGCCGATCCGGCGGGTAGTGAAGACGTGCCCTGACAGTTACCTTCTATCCCACTTCTGTAAAAATTACAGAAAGAAATTCTTAGAATGTAGAAACAGTTTTTCAAAGCATTGATTCTGGAAAATATCAAAAGAAATAATACCTCACTCAATGTTTAACAACATTGTTTCTCAGCAACATAAGGTGTGGCTGTCCTTGTGTTGCTGAGTGTGGCACTGCAGGCATTCCCTGCCTCAGTTTACCATCATTTGGGTTTTTTATCACTTCTGAGGATTCACATAACTCAGTCCTCCAACTGGGTCACCCTCAGAGCCCAGTCCCTTTTCTGGGATAACAAAAGCCCAAAATAAGTCCATACAAACAAAAGTTAATCCAACCTGCTTGGGCTACTCTTCAGCCTTCCTTCTGGGTTTAGTTCCCAGTGCCTTTTGGGCTATTTTTGAGTCTCTCTGCTCTGGAATAAAGCTGTAGAACCACTCAGCCGAACTGCACATCGTTTCTGGCCTGTTGAATAATGGCATAGTGCATAGAAAAACTGTGTACCAAGGACCAGATTGCTGCCCTGCAGATAGCTCGAATAGGGACTTGAGCCAGAAAGGCTACCAACAAGGCTTAGGACCTTGCAGAATGTTTGGCAGAGGGGAAACACCGCAAAGTCATAACATGCTTTGATACAGGACGTTATCCATGATGAGATTCTCTGAGCCAAGATGGGGAACCCTTCATCCTTTCGGCTATCGCTATGAAGAAATGCAGAGATTTACGGAATGGTTTGGTCCTTTCAATATATAAAATGCCAGGGTTCATCTAACATCCAAGGAGTGCAGGTGTTGTTCCTCCCCATTTGCATACAGTTTAGGGTAAAAAATTGGTAGAAAAATGAGTTGGTTGCAGTGAAACTGAGACACCACCCTGGGAAGGAAACTTGGGTGTGGGCCTAACTGCACCTTATCCTTAAAAAAGATTGTATAAGGAGGCTCCGCTGTGAGGGCTCAGATTGCCGATACTCTCCTGGTCAAGGTGACTGCCACTAGAAAAGCTACCTTCTAAGACAGGTGCAGCTGTGAACATGTAGCTAGTGGCTCGAAGGGCAGCCCCACTGATCTCGAAAGGATGAGATTCAGATCCCATGAGGGGGACTGGATTCTTTATCTGCAGGAATATCCTCTCTAGACCTTTAAGGAAGCGGATTACCATCTCATGTGAGAAAACTGACCTATTGTCTATTTTCAGGTAGAATGCCGAGATGGCTGCCAGGTGAACCATGATCGAGGAGTGGGCCAGGCCCTGCTCCTTCAAAGATAGGAGGTAGTCCAAGATGAGCTCTAGTGAAGCCTCCAGAGGGGGCACTCCAGTACACTGGGAAGACCAAAGGGAGAAACCTCGTCTGTTAACGGCTAACGTATTGTCCATGAGAACCAAAACTGTTTTGTTTGTAATATGGGGCCGAAATGCCTGACAAGCTAGGCAGACTGCTCTGAGTTCCCTCGTATTGGTGTGGAGCGAGAGCTCCTCCTGGGACCACAGAACTTGTCTCCTGAGATGTCCTAGGTGGGGCATTGGTGTGCCAAGGCATTGGAGACCAGATGTGTGGACGGTTAGGGCCTTGTGAAGAGCACATACACACACACACACCCCACATACCACTTGCGGACCAACCACCACTCCAGCAGTTGAGGACTTGAGGCGGCACCATGAGGACCCTGTCCAGATGATGTCTGGAAGGGGAGTACACCATGCCCAGCCAGGCCTGGAGAGGTCTGAGTCTCAGCCTCACATGTCGTACTACATATGTACAGGAAGCCATATCACCAAGTAGACTTAAACACATTCTGATGGCCATGGTTGGTTGTGCTTGAAGGGAGAATATTAACAATGAGATTGACTGGAAATGGTCCTCTGGGAGAAGGACCCTTATCAATGTCGAGTCAAGAACTGCCCCTATGAACTCTATCCTTTGAACAGGCATTAGGATCGACTTCTGTACATTTATCAGAAGACCCAGCTCGGGGAAGGTTAACTGTATGAGGGCAATGTCGGACTCCACTTGCGCTGGGGACCAGCCTTTGATGAGACAATTGTCCAATATGGGAACACATGGACTCCTCTTTTCATTGGACACACCGCTACCACCGCCATTCACTTGGTGAAGACTCGTGGAGTGGCTGAAAGACCAAATGACAGGGCCACTAATTGGTAATGCCTCTGGTTCACCACAAATCTGAGAAATCTTCTGTGGCCCTAAAATATCGAGATGTGAAAGTATGCGTCTTTCAAGTCGAGGGCGGCATACCAATCTCAGGGACCAGAGATGGGATGATGAGGCAAAGGAGCTCATGCAGAACTTCAGTTTTTTTAGGTAGCGGTTGAGTCGAAGCAGGTCTAGGGCTGGTCTGAGACTTCCTTGGCTTTGGGGATCAGAAAGTAGTGGGAATAGAACCCCTTTGCCCTTAGTTGTAGTGGAACTTCCTCCCATGGCTCCCATTTGGAGAAGTGATTGCACTTCTTGCTCTAGCAGAAGTTCATGAGAAGGGTCCCTGAAGAGGGGTGGGGAAAGTGGCTGGGAAGGAGGGGTAGAAATAAACTGGAGGGTATGCCCTGACTCTACCATACTCAAGACCCAGAGGTCAGAAGTAACCTGTTACCAGGCCTTGAGGAAATGAGAAAGGCAGTTGAAGAAGACAGGGTGCTTGGATCCTGGATCTATGGGTTTGATATGCCATCCTCGAGCACCTTGTCAAAATGAGTGTCTCAAGTTACCTGAGCGGTGTGGGCCTGATTGAGAAGGTTCTGTGGAGGAGAAGGGTGGGAGTGGCCTGCGTCCAAACCCCCTCTTCTTTCTCCTTCTCTAATCATGATGGGGCTGCTGGGGGAATTAGCGCCCATTTTGCAGGGGCCTATATGGTCTCCTAGGCTGTGCAGGGTTATGCAGCCCCAGGGACTTTAGTGTCCTCCTGGAATCTTTAAGACCGTGAAGCCTAGCATCAGTTTGTTCTGAAAAGAGTGAAAGGGCCTTCAAAGGTCAAGTCCTGCAAAGTCTGCTGAACCTCCTGAGGGAACCTGAATGCCTATAACCATTAGCTCCTGCACATGATGACAGCTGTGGCCATTGACCTGGCCACAGAATCAGCCACATCCAGCACCGCTTGCAGGGAGGCTCTGCCCTCATCCACAAGGGCCGAGAACTCCTGCTGATTGTCTTTAAACTTGTTCTTTGTCTCCCACATATTAAAATCATAGCGACCCAGCAGCGCTTGCTGGTTCACTATGCGAAGTTGGAGACCTCCCGTTGAATATGCTTTCCTCCTGAGCAGGTCCAACTTTTTGGGTTCTTTTGCCCTTGGTGTATGTCCCATCTGGCCCTGATGGTCCCTCTCATTGGCCGCCACCACAACGAGTGACCCAGGGGGAGGGCGAGAAAATAGAAATTCACAGCCCTAGGCAGGCACAAAGTATTTCCACTCAGTTCTCTTGGCTGTGGGTGGGAGGGAGGCTGGGGTCTGCCAGAGGATCTTGATGGGCTTCATAATCGCTATATGCAGTGGAAGAGTGACTGTGGCGGGGCGACGACTAACCAGCACGGCACCTCCTGCTGGTCATCCTGGAAATTATCTCTTCCAACCCGGAGCGCCCCCTGCAAGCCGGTGTCTCGCCTGCTGCTGGCCCCCGTGTCCCTCCCAGACCCCGATGCCCCTCTACATCAGGGTTCTGCCCCCAGCAGTAACCCACAATCTGGGTCTCCCCACCCAGAGGAACCCCCAACTCTCTATCCCCACCTTGCCTCAGTGGCTACTGCCAGTCACCATCTAGTCCCCACTCACTGGGGCAGACTGCAGTCTGTAAACCACTCATCATCGGCAAGGGGGGTTGGACCAGCTGCCTCTGCCTACCTCTGGGCTGCCCCTCTGGATACAACTAGAGAAAAAATTTCTGACAGCTGTGCTCGGGGTGAGCGCACACCTAAATCGGAATGGACATGTGCAACCACTCAAAGAAGAACATGCAATTTTACTGATTCTTGAAACTTATTTAGAATTCTTCACAACTCCAAATGTAATTGTTCAAAACACTCTATTTGTAAGTGAAATTGGTATCCCACGTTTACTGTACAAGCATTTTTTTTCTGAATACTGAGGCAGATCCTCAGCTGATATAAATTGAAGTTAGTGGAGTTATGACAATTTATACCAGCTGAAGATCAGCTCCACTGACTTCAGTGGATCAAGTGAATAGCAAACCCCATATAACCACATGAATAGTAATGAAAGAAGAAAAGTCATCACAAGATTCTAAAGTGACTCTTTCTGTTTCTTTGCTCTTGCTGAGTTTGGAGGAGCGGACACATCCCTGATGTCCAAGGGGCCCAACCAGAAGGAGGGGGTACAGGTTTAGTGTTCCTATGGGCTGTTGGACACCACAGCAGCCACTCCAGGTCCCACTCTTGCCTGTGCGGAGTTTACAGGGAATGACACACAAGGGTGGAAACACAGATCAGCCTCCCACAATTATTTCCATTGTGGGGGCACTTGCTTCCCACTACCACCCTTGTCTGCCACCCATGGAAACAGCAGCCCCTCAGCACTGTGAGCCCAGCATAGCACTGGGAGAGGGCCTGGTCACCGGGGTGTGGGACAGACGGTCTCTGTTGGAGCCCTGAACCTGGCTGCAGCCAATGCAAAACCTGCCAATCCCTGCCCCACCCAGGCAATCAGGGCCAGAGTCACCCAGATCCAGGAATCATGGCCCCAGATCCATACACATCAGAGGTAGCAGCTGTAAATAGAAGCCCCTCACCATGTCCAAGCCCAGCAGCACTCACAGAGTGTGTTGGCCTCTGAGGTGGAAGGCAGAGGGTCTCCCCAGGGCCAGGGGCAGTGAGTTGTATGGGCCCGTGGTGCCCAGGCTCCAGCAATATTCAGGGCCCGGGGGTCCGGCTCCACCAATGTTCAGGCCTGGTCTCTCCCCCGGCCCCGCCTGCTGCCCCCATGCGCCTACCCCAAGTGTCTCCCGGCCCCCATTTGCTGCCCCCGCGCACCTCCCCCAGGTCCCAGAGCGCCCTGCCTCTCCCCTGCAGCTCCACGCTTACTCCGCTCTGCTGGCTCCCGGCATCAACTGCCGCCGCAGGGTCCTAGTGCCCCGCATCCACTGGTGGCAGGGCAGGCTGTCCTTACCCTGCCCTTCCACCTCGGACCCTTCCCTTTTCCAGCAGGACCCTCCACCAGCACAGGGCCCCCCCCCGCCCACAGTCACTGCTCCTGCCCCACACTGGGCAAGGGGCAGCCCCATCCCTCACCCCCAGTGAGGCTACATGTGATGGCAGACCCCCACCCGGCACCCACCACAGGGGAAGTGGGGGGGCTTCCTGGCCCTGAGGGTGGCCCTAGGAGCATGTGCAGTGACAGTGGTGCGGGATAAGTGTGCTGCCGGGGGGGGAGAGGAGGGCCCCTCCCCCAGAGCTCACTACTGTCGGCGGGGAGAGGGCTGGGGGGAGTCCTCCTCTTTGGCCCCCAGCCCCGGGGCAGCCTGCCTACATCCCAAACTCATCCCCAGCCCTGCCCCACCCCAGAGCCCACACCCCCCAGCCAGACCCCTCACACCCCCTGCACCCTTACCCTCTGCACTAGCCCTGAGCCCCTCCCACACCCCAAACTCCTCAGCCCCAGCCAGAGCCCTCATCCCCCTGCACCCTAACCCTCTGCCCCAGCCCTGAGCCCGCTCCAGCATCATGAACCCCTCATCCCCAGCCCCACCCCACAGCCCTCACCCCACACCCCAACCCTCTGCCCTAGCCCAGAGCCCCCTCCAACTCCCAAACTCCCTCCCAGAGCCTGCACCCCCTCACCCTTCCTATACCCCTCTCCCGCCCCCAAACTCCCTCCCAGAGCATGCACCCCCTCACCCTTCCCACACACCCCGTCCTGCCCCCAAACTCCCTCCCAGAGCCTGCACCCCCTTCCTCTGCACCCCCTCCCGCCCCCCAAACTCACTCCCTCCCCGCAGTGTGCTAGACAACCCAGACCCAACCTTCTCGGGTCCACTATAATGGGAAGTCTGGAACATTAATTGGAATAGGTGTGGTATGAGAGAAGGTGCAGGGCACTGTACTACACAAGGGGCAGTGGGACAAATGGAATATCGACACCTTCCACCTTGATGCCTGGCCCTATCAGGAAATGTGTCGCCGTATGTCCTATGCTTTTCCAGGGATACCTGGGCAGGAGGATCCCAAAAGAAAAAGAAAAAAAAGGGGTGGAGTGTTAGAATATAGATATTCAGGCCTGTCTGCAAAGGCCTATACTTTAAGAATTTAGGTGTATTCTTATCACTAGTTATAGAGGTATAAAAGAAAGAATCAAAATCACTGTCTGCTGGTGTAAGGGCCTTCTCTTACTGTGACAGTCTGAGGCCCTGTTCTTAGGCTAAGGCCTTTGGCTACGCAGAGGAAGCCATAACCTGGGAAGCGAACAGTCACATCCTCACATTCCAAACTAGTTACATTGAAATAAGGCAATCTGGGGCTGTTAGAAAGGTGATCCAATCTATCACCTCCAGAGAAAAGGAAGAGCCTAAAAGATTTAAAGAAAACTTAGTTTGATAGCATCCTGTCTCACAAGAACTCACTTATTAATAGCTGGGGTGTAAAATCCTCATTTCTGTATTGTTCTATCTCTGTAGTCTCCACTTCCCTATTGTTTGTCTGTATAATCTCTGTCTGGTTCTGTGATTGTTTCTGTCTGCTGTATAATTAATTTTATTGGGTATAAACCAATTAAGGTGGTGGTGTGATCATGTTACAATATGTTGGGATTGGTTAGTTAAATTTCAGTAAAATGATTGGTTAAGATATAGCTAAGCCGAACTCAAGTTTTACTATATACAGTAGTCTGCAGTCAATCAGGAAGTAAAGGGTGGGGGGAATGGGAATGGGAACGGGAACAGGGAATGGGGGTGGGGGAATTGGAATCATGTTTTGCTAAGGGGGGGGGAATGGGAACAGGGAAAGGGAACAGGGACACAGGCAAGGCTCTGTGGTGTCAGAGCTGGGAAGGAGGACACTGAGGAAGGAAACTGGAATCATGCTTGCTGGAAGTTCACCCCAATAAACATTGAATTGTTTGCACCTTCAGTCTTCGGGTATTGTTGCTCTCTGTTCATGCGAGAAGGACCAGGGAAGTGAGCGGGTGAAGGAATAAGCCCTCTCCCACCCCCAAACTCCCTCCCAGAGCCTTGCACCCTCTCCCTCTGCACCCCCTCCTACCCCCAAACTCCCTCCCAGAGCCTGCATCCCCTCCCCCTTCCCACACACCCCCTCCTTCCCCCAAACTCCCTCCCGGAGCCTGCACCCCCTCCCTCCACACCCCCTCCCACCTCCAAACTCCATCCCGGAGCCTGCACCCCTCACCCCCTCCTGCACCCCCAGAGCCTGCACCAGCACCCAAACTCCATCCCAGAGCCTGTACCCCAGACCCCCTCCCCCAGCCAAACTCCCTCCCAGAGCCCAACCTCTCACCCCTTCTGCACCCAAACTCCCTCCCAGAGCCTGCACCCTGCACCCCAATCCCCTGCCCCAGCCCAGTGCCTGCACTCCAGACATCTTCCCCCCACCCAAACTCCCTCCCAGAGCCTTAGGCAGGTGGGGGGCGGAGTTTGGGGGGGGGCGGGTTCTGGGCACCACCAAAATTTCTATAAACCTGCCACCCCTGCCCAGGGCCTCAAGTCTGGCTGCAGCTGCTGGCAAGCCCTGCAGTGTCTGCAGACGGACTTGGGGTCATGGGGGAGATCTCCTACCTTGCGCCCCGGCTGCTGGGCCCATTCCTTGCATGCTGCTGGGCTTGGACAGGCCAATGGGACGCTGCCTTCCAGCTGCTGCTGCTGCCTCATCTATGGCTGGGGGAGGTGGGCCTGGGCCTCCTCCCTCACTCCGTGCACCCCTGCTGGTGACCAGAGCACTAGAAGAGAGAACTCTTGAATGAGGAGCTTTCTGTGTTATTCCTCTGCTCAGAGTCAGACATTGTTCTGATGGATTTTTCCATGAGGAAAACTATTGATCAGGACTGTCTTTCCTTCTGTGCACAATATTTTTTGGAAGATTTACAGATTGCACAAGTAGCAATGACATGCTCCTTGCCCCAACAACAGACATTTGTCCTGGGCATCAGTCAGCGGAATAAGGGAGGGGCATGACTTGAAGCCAGGAAATCTAGGCTCGGTCACAGCTTGTAACACTTCTCTTCTTTATTTTTTTTTAACTGCCAACATTCTACACTGAAACCAACAATATTAATAACTAGAAACAAAACAACAACCAAAATACAATTACTACTCTAACTGCTCCGTAGCAACAACAGTAAAGACACAATGTTGTTCCGACTCTGCCTAAGCAGGTTGAAAGGAACTGAGTGCCAGGATTGCTGCATCCTTTGTACCATCAAGGGGGTTAGAAAACATGGAGGGTGCATACACGATCCCTACTGGACACTAATAGCAAAAACATTCCAAATTCCTGTGCTGGGGCACACAGACACTATGAGTAGGGCCCTACCAAATTCACGGCCATGAAAAATGCGTCACGGACCATGAAATCTGGCCTCCCAACGTGAAATCTGGTCTTTTGTGTGCTTTTATCCTATACTATACAGATTTCACGGAGGAGACCAGCATTTCTCAAATTGGGGGTCCTGACACAAAAGGGAGTTGCAGGGGGGGGTCACACAATTATTTTCCGGGGACTGCAGTATTGCCCCATTACTTCTGCGTAGCCTTCAGAACTGGGTGGCCAGAGAGTGGCGGCTGGTGGCCAGGCGCTAGGGTCGCCAGGTGTCTGACCGTTGAAAGTCTGGTCAGCGGCGCAGCAGGGCTAAGGCAGACTCCCTGCGTGCCCTGGCTCTGCGCGGCTCCTGGAAGCAGCAGCATATCCTCACTCCGGCTTCTAGATGTAGAGGCAGCCAGGGGGCTCTGTGCGCTGCCTCCGCCCTAAGCGCCAGCTCTGCAGCTCCCATTGGCCAGGAACCACGGCCAATGGGAACCGCAGGGGCTGTGCCTGCGGACTGGGCAGCACGCAGAGCCAGAGGGGGTACATACTGCTGATTCTGGGAGCCACCTGAGGTAAGCACTGCCCAGAGCCTGCACCCTTCACCCCTCCCACACCCCAATGCCCCAATGCCCTGCCACAGCCCTGATCCCCTTCCCTCTGATCCCCTAGATCCCAGCCCGGAGCACCCTCCTGCACCCCAAATCCCTCATCCCCAGCCCCACATCAGAGCCCTCACCCCCTGCCGGATCCCTCACCCACCCCC
>NW_020664483.1:24583771-24595594 GCF_002925995.2 Terrapene triunguis
CCCCACATCAGAGCCCTCACCCCCTGCCGGATCCCTCACCCACCCCCCCGCAGCCCAAACCCCTGCCCCAGCCTGGAGCCCCCTCCCACACCCAGAACCCCTTGTTTCTGGCCCCACCCCAAAACCCACACCCCCAGCCCAGAGCCCGTACCCCCTCCTACACCCAACCCTCTGCCTCAGCATGGAGTTCCCTCCCATACTCGGAACCCCTCGGCTCCACCCCCCAGCCCGGAGCCCCCTTCTGCACCCCAAACCTCTCATCCCCGGCCACAACCCAGAGCCCACACTGCCAGTCAGAGCCCTCACCTGCTCCCACACTCCAATCCCTCTGAGCTAGCCCAGTGAAAATGAGGAAGTGAGTGAGGGTGGGGAGAGCGAGCAAAGGAGGGGGGTGGAGTGAGCGGGAGGCAGGGCCTCAGAGATGGGGCGGGGCCTCAGAAGAGGGGGGGGGTAGGGGTGGGGCAAGCATGTTCGGTTTTGTGTGAGTAGAAAGTTGATAACCCTACCGGGCACCCAGCTGTGAAGGCAGCACACCGCCACCAGCAGCACAGAAGTAAGGGTGGCAATACCATAACATGCCACCCTTACTTCTGCGCTGATGCCTTCAGAGCTGGGCGGCCAGAAAGCAGCAGATGCTGACTGAGGGGTCAGCTCTGCAGGCACCAGCGTGGACGTAAGGGTGACAATACCATACCATGCCATCCTTACTTCTGCACTATTGCTGATGGCAGCTCTGCCTTCAGAGCTGGGCTCCCGGCCAGCAGCCGCTGCTCTCCAACTGCCCAGCTCTGAAGGCAGCGCCGCCACCAGCAGCAGTACGGAAGTAAGGGTAGCAGTACCGCAACCCCCCCTATAAAAACCTTGCACCCCCCACAACTCCTTTTTGGGTCAGAACCCCTACAATTACAACACCATGAAATTTAAGATTTAAATAGCTGAAATCATGACATTTATTATTTATAAAATCCTATGACCATGAAATTGACCAAAATAGACTGTGAATTTGGTAGGGCCATAACTATGAGTGGGCTCCACATGTGAAATACTTGAAAACGAACTCTAAATTAATTAGAGAAAGATCTTTTGGCCAGCCTCTATGAGGTCATCAAGCAAAGCAGACTGCTAGAGTTGTACAAGAATTTGATGGATAACTACGAAGTCATTTTACTTAAAAGTTAGCCAGAAGGGGCTCATTTTTATTTACTTGTTCAGTACAGATTTTTTTTTTGCAACAATGTAACAATTTGCAAAAATTTATTTTTGGCAAAATAAATAAATGTTAGCAATCAAGCAAAGGACTTTATTTCTTAGTGTGTGAAAAGTTGTGTAAATAAGGAAAAATGATTAAATACTTAACTAAATGCTATAAAAACTTATGAGCTGCTGCCAATTTATCCAGAAACTGAGTGCCTGAAGATTTCTCTGAGCCCTTACACTGTTCTCTGAAGCAGCTGAAAATAAGACATTGGCGAAAATTTTCAAAAGTGATTTAGACCTTTGAAAGTCAATGGGATTTAGGGTTATAAATATGTTTTAAAAGTGGGATTTAGATGCTTCTGAAAAATTTTACCCAGTAGCCTTATGTTCACTTCAGTCTCTGCTTCATTGAAAATAAAGAAATAGATTAAGTAACATTCAAATATTTATTATAGAGCAGCAGCATGAGCATTATCTACAAACTGAATTTTAATTTACTGATGTAACTTCAAGACTGATGTAAAAATAAAATCTACATTTTTATTACCATTTCTGGAGAATAGGGAGATCATGGACAACTTATAGTTTGACTATGGAGAGCTGTCTGGTAACATAATGTTCGCTTCTCATTTCCAAGTAATAAATTCAATTAAACATAGCTAAAACTACATCATATATTTTCCTAATACCACTTTTTTTCCTCCATGTAAACCATTGCTGTGGTTGCTACACAGATGAAATTCAAACATGAATGGAAAGGGATGTGTCTGGCAACATGATGAATTGAAGAGATGATGACCTACAAGGCAATCTCTTTATTAAGATGTGATCCTCACTCTGAAATAGGTGTTGTTTTTTGTTGTTGTTTTTTTGGGGGGGATGGGGTTAGCACATATGGGAGAAACAGATGTACTTATTCCCAGTTGCCTATTAGATCACAATCCTGAAAACTTTCTGTAGATACTAACTATACTGTTACTGAATGTCTGAAAAAGATTTTCCTTTTCTTATTAGTCAAATGTCTATGAAAGAATAAACATGAAACCCTCCAAGTCTAAAGTTTACAGTTAACAAGCTCATCGTCTTGATAAAAATTCTGTAGGCCGAGGCTAGCCTGAAGGGCATTTGTTATATTAAAAGAAATCCTAATTTGTTGTGATGCATATATACTGCTGATGGAAAGGGGTTTTTTAGGGACATGTAGATGAGTATTCTTGATATTATTGAAGCCAAAATGTCACTTGAGTGGATGGCATTGATAATGATCTGTTCGAAATAATAGTGGAAAGAGGTAACAATTTTATATTGGAGCAGAAAATGCATTTAGTCACCGTCAAGAAACAATAAATGAATTTAGGTAGTTGAACCAGAATCATATTCATGCACATATATGCTTACAAGTCCTTCCTTCTGCAGTTCAATCTTCCAAATATTTATTGGCCTCAGAAATACATACATTTTGCAAAATGAAGGAACTTCACTACATTTTCAGCTTCTAGAATTACAATACATTTTTCTTAGCATGCTATAATTTCACCAAATAGGTATTAACAACAGTTGAACATTTTTGAGTTTTGATCATACATATTGACCTATTTTTCCCAATGCCTACTTTGCTGTGATAAATAAACATTTTCACTAAACTGAACTGAGATGCAAAATTATGGGAGATATTTGTCCAATAGCACCACTATAGGAGAACTCCCTATCTTTAACAGCATTGTCTGTTTTATCCTGATGAATGCCTATTTTCTTTGGATTATTTTTATGTGTGAGGAAATGGCCTGTGCCATTTGCACTTTTAATATTATCCTGTTTTAAAAATTGCATATTTAACTCAGAGTAGAAATTAAATGACTTCTAATACTTTTCCTTTTTGAGGATGTAATATCATTTTCCCTTTTCCTATAATTTAAGTTATTTTTGTGGAGCAAATGCAAACATCACAACAAAATATAAAGGTATTTCTGGTATGGGTATACACTTTTTATCTAGAATTAGGGCATTATTAGGCAAGGTGTAGCTGTAATTAGTCTGATTGACTAATCAAGGGTTGCCAACTTTCTAATAGCACAAAGCCGAACACCCTTGCCCCACCCCTTCTCTGAGGCCCCACCCTGCTCACTCCATCCCCCCTTCCCTCTGTCACTCGCTCTCCCCGGCCCTCACTCACTCGCTCATTTTCACCGGGCTGGGGAGGGTCCCTTTTCGACCAGGTGTTCCGGTTGAAAACCAGACACCTGGCAAAGTACACAAACAACTAGAAATTTTCTGTACTACAAAATGGACTTGAGAAGACTAGTTAAAACAATTAATTTGAAAAACAACAGAATCATGACTTGAGAGTAATATTAAAAGATCTGTAAACTGGATCAGTACATAAAATCTATCAATACAGCTCTGCATTTTAATTGCAAGTCAACTCAAATTCATAGTGATTTGTGATGGTTTTACTGAGTGCTCAGTTGGGGTTTTTTTTATGATGATAACATAATTTCAACCAAAGGGGAGGAGGAAGCCAGAGAGAACAACTATATATGTCCAGTGCATTTAACTGTCATTATATATAAAGTAACTAATTCCAGACTAATTGACAGAGTGAAGGAGCAGTTACCTTAGGCAGAAGGGAATCTCATAGATTCACAGAGAAAAGTGAAAGATAACATTGGGAAAAAGTGAAATATAATATATTATTATGAACAAAATACATTCAGAATAAGTCCAACAAACAATGATTGAAAATTGCAAATAATTCTAAATTCTAATGATATTCCTCCTTCATCGACAGCATGCTCATGTTCCATCTAACCTATGTTTTCTCTTGTAAAATACTTTACCATAAATGTTCACAACTGAAATAGTTCCATGACCTATCTCCAACTTCAACAATTAAAGAAAAGAAAAATCTAAAATGCTATCAGTGTAGAAACATGCACTCACAAAAAGCAAATATAATCTGAATTATCTGCCAAAACACTCAACTCAGTTTCCACACTGCTGCACATAGAATCATAGAATCATAGAACATTAGGGTTGGAAGAGACCTCAGGAGGTCATCTAGTCCAAGCCCCTGCTCAAAGCAGGACCAACACCAACTAAATCATCCCAGCCAGGGCTTTGTCAAGCCGGGCCTTAAAAACCTCTAAGAATGGAGATTCCACTACCTCCCTAGGTAACACATTTCAGTGCTTCACCACCCTCCTAGTGAAATAGTGTTTCCTACAATCCAACCTAGACCTCCCACACTGCAACTTGAGAACATTGCTCCTTGTTCTGTCATCTACCACCTCTGAGAACAGCTGAGCTTCATCTTCTTTGGAACCCCCCTCAGGTAGTTGAAGGCTGCTATCAAATCCCCCCTCACTCTTCTCTTCTGCAGACTAAACAAGCCCAGTTCCCTCAGCCTCTCCTTGTAAATCTTGTGCCCCAGCCCCCTGATAATTTTTGTTGCCCTCCGCTGGAATCTCTCCAATTTGTCCACATCCTTTCTGTAGTGGGGGACCCAAAACTGGATGCAATACTCCAGATGTGACCTCACCAGTGCCGAATAGAGGGGAATAATCACTTCCCTCGATCTGCTGGCAATGCTACTACTAATGCAGCCCAATAAGCCGTTAACCTTCTTGGAAACAAGGGCACACTGCTGTCATATCCAGCTTCTCAGGGGCATGCTGGCTGAGGCAGGCAGCCCCGCTGCGCTGTCGCGGCCGGAGATTGTGATTGACTGGGAGAGTCTCCAGGATTGACCAGTTGATCGCGATAGATGCGTTGGTGATCACTGCACTAAAAATTCATATGTCCCTTCATGTTTCAATCACCATTCCAGGGGACATGCGTCCATGCTGATGACGGGTTCTGCTCGATAACAATCCAAAGCAATGCGGACCGACGCATGTTCATTTCCATTATCTCAGTCAGATGCCACCAGCAGAAGGTTGATTTTCTTTTTTTGGTAGTTTGGGTTCAGATTTTGGAAGGCACTTCAGATTCCTAAATCTTGGGTCGACTGCTGTAGCTCTCTTTAGATATCTCACATGGGTACCTTCTTTGCATTTTGTCAAATCTGCAGTGAAAGTGTTCTTAAAATGAACAATATGTGCAACATCACAACATCAACATCCTCTGAACAACACGAGACTGCTATAGCATGAAATATATGGCAGAATGAGAGTAAAACAGAGCAGAGGACATACAATTCTCCCCCATTATTTTTTTAATAAGCGTCATCAGCATGGAAGCGTGTCCTCTGGAATGGTGGCTGAAGCATGAAGGGGCATATGAATGTTTAGCATATCTGGCACATAAATACCTTGCAATGCCGGCTACAAAAATGCCATGCAAATGCCTGGTCTCACTTTCTGGTGACATTGTAAAAAGAAGAGGGCAGCATTATCTCCTGTAAATGTCAACAAATTTGTTTGTCTTAGCGATTGGCTGAACAAAAAGTAGGACTGAGTGGACTTGTAGGCTCTGAAGTTTTACATTTATTTTGTTTTTGAGTGCAGTTATGTAACAAAAAAATCTACATTTGTAAGTTGCACTTTCATGACAAAGAGATTGCAACTCTTGTATGGGGTGAATTGAAAAATACTATTTGTTTATCGTTTTTACAGTGCAAATATTTATAATAAAAAATAATATACACTGAATTCAATTACAAAACAGAATACAATATATATGAAAATATAGAAAAACATCCAAAATATTTAATAAATTTCAATTGGTATTCTATTGTTTAACAGTGTGATTAAAACTGCAATTAATCATGATTAATTTTTTTAATCGCAATAATTTTTTTTAGTTCATCGTGTGAGTTAACTGCGATTAATCGACAGCCCTAATTGTAATGTACATTCTTTCTCAGATGCTCTTACTAAAGTCAGAAGAGACCATCATGGTCATCTAGTCTGACCTCCTGCACATGCAAGCCACTGAACCACACCCACTCACTCCTATAATAGACCCCTAATTCTGGCTGAGTTACTGAAGTCCTCAAACCATGGTTTAAAGACTTCAAGTTACAGAGAATTCACCATTTATACTAGTTTAAATCTGCAAGTGACCCATGCCCCATGTTGCAGAGCAGTGGTTCTCAGCCAGGGGTACGTGTACCCCTACGGGTACACAGAGGTCTTCCAGGGAGTACATCAACTCATCTAGATATTTGCCTAGTTTTACAACGGGCTACGTAAAACACACTAGCGAAGTCAGTACAAACTAAAATTTCATACAATGACTTGTTTATGCTGCTCTATGTACTATACACTGAAATATAAGTACAATATTTCTATTCCAATTGATTTATTTTATAATTCTCTGGTAAAAATGAGAAAGTAAGCAATTTTTCAGTAATAATGTGTGTGACACTTTTGTATTTTTATGTCTGATTTTGTAAGCAAGTAGTTTTTAAGTGAGGTGTAACTTGGCGGTACGCAAATCAAATCAGACTCCTGAAAGGGGTACAGTAATCTGGAAAGGTTGAGAGCCACTGATGTAGAAGAAGCGAAAAACCACCAGGGTCTCTGTCAATCTGACCCAGGGGAAAATTCCTTCCCAACCACTAATAATGGTGATCAGTTAGACCCTGAGCATGTGGACAAGACCCACCAGGCAGATATCTGGGAAAAAATTCTCTGTAATAACTCAGAGCCCTCCACATCTAGTGCCCCGTCTCCAGCCACTGGGGATTTTTGCTACAGGCAGTCACCGATGGGCCATACACCATTATAGGGAGTCCTGTCATACCATCCCCTCCATAAACTTATCAAGCCCCGTCTTGAAGCCAGATAGGATTTTTGCCCCCACTGCTCCTCTTGGGAGGCTGTTCCAGAACTTCACTCCACTGATTGTTAGTGTGGGGAAATAGAGGGGGGGGGCCTTCTTTTTGATAGCCAGAGCTGTGAATCTGAAGGCCCCAAAATAAACCCTCCAACAAAGATCTGTTATGCTAACTACCCTTACACAAAGCAGGGCCCAGGGCAGGGCCTGAACTAGACTAAAAAACACAGTTTTCTGCCAAACTCGGTCAAGTGTCATGTCCAGAGGAGGGGGGAGGGGGGAGAGAATAAAAAGCCCCCGCAGCAGTACTAATGAAATATGTTCATGACTGATGAAATATAATAACCGCTTGTGTGAAGCAATAGGTAACTTTAGCTAAATGCAAACTGACTCATGCAGCTTCTCCTTTGGGTCATCTGTGACCCACTCCAGCTATCTGCAAAAATAGCCAATCATAGATCCTCTTTAGGCGTCCCATGGAACCCCCCCCCCTCAATCTTTAACCAAAAGACCCCGAAAAATAACGTGTCTTGAGAAATGTACCCAAACTGGTGCCAAGTACCACCCCTGGGGAAAACCACTTCTCGGAAAATTAATGAGGAAGGTACGGGGGAGGGGGGGACTGACCCCGACCCTACTTTCTTAACTCGTGGTTTGGGGGAGGGACTAACCCCAACCCTAATTTCTTAACTCATTACTATTGTTTGTACTTTGCTTGCGGTTTGACGAAATAAAGCAGCCTGCAAGCTGCTGCTCGGGGTGTCAGTCTTAGGACTGCACCCCAGTGCACTGGTATGTATGTCAATAAACTGGCCTCAGGCTTGAGTCTTTGAACTAAAATGACTGCGTGGGGGTCTTTGACCACAACATTAGAAACCTTCACTTAATTTCAAGCCTAAACTTGTTGGTGGCCAGTTTATATCCATTTGTTCTGAGGTCCACATTGGTGCTTAACTTAAATAACTCCCCAGTTTACAGCAAAAATTCTTGTAGTTAGTCTCTAAATGCATTTTGCACTATTAAATATCATCCCATTTCTATTACTCCAGTTTACAAGGTCATCCAGATCTTCTTGTATGATATTCTGGTCCTCCTCCATATTGGCAATACCTCCCTACTTTGTGTTATCTGCAAATTTAATTAGCACACTCCCACTTTTTGTGCCAAGGTCAGTAATAAAAATGTTAAATGAGATTGGTCCCAAGACTGATCCCTGAGAAACTCCACTAGTAACCTCCCTCTAGCCCAGTGGTTCTCAACCTATTTACCATTGTGGGACACATCCACACAATAGGTACACTCCCTGTGTGGTGCTGAGGATGTCACATGGACCACTGCTCTAGCCTGACAGTTCACCTTTCAGTATGACCCATGTTGTCTCCCCTTCAACCAGTTCCTTATCCACCTTTCAGTTCTCATATTAATCCCCATCTTCTCCAATTTAACTAATAATTTCTCATGTGGAACTGTATAAAATGCCTTACTGGCATCCAGGTAGATTAGATCTACTGCATTTCCTTTCTCTAAAAAATCAGTTATCTTCTCAAAGAAAGATATTAGTAACTTTGTAACTACTGCTTGAATCCAATAATTGAAACAACTGTAGAAAAATCTATCATTTAGGCTACTTACTTTTTGCAGTTCACCAAACTTGGAACAGATCCTAACTTTAGGAAACATCCAGAAAACTTAAGTGAGGGCCCTTTCTTATGTTAATCACCTGTTAATCACTCTGTTTATAAACAAAATTCTGACTCCCTGCCTCAGGGGCCCAAGCTGGGAGAAGTCTCCTGTCTCCTAAGCAGAACCATTACATTGCACACTCAGGCTGCAATGCCCCCCCACCTCCAGCCCCCCCACAAACTCCACCCATGGGCAAAATATCCTGTCGTGTTTGGATTATATAAGAGACTTGCTGGGCATTCAGTAGTAGTTCAATGTAGTTTAAAAAACAGCTTTAACACATTTTTGGAGGGAACATTTTGGACATTGGACACAACAGTAACAACTCTTGTAACAATGGCAGCACTTCACTTTCACACTTAATTCACATATCAACATTGGTGAAAATGGAACATAGAGTGAATCAGTAGTAAAGTGGATGAACACAATGTGGGCCAATAAAGTCAGATAAGAGGCAACGCATGGGAGTGGGCACGCGGAGGTCACATGCTTCCCCTCCCCCCGATTTCTGCCAGCATTTGCCAGCCCTGATTGGTCATATGGAACCAACGAGCTGCACCCTGCAGGAAGAGGCAGGAGCAACAGCTGGGAGCTGCAGGAAGGGAGCCGTAGTTCCTTGGCCAGCTCCCTGCCTGGAGAGTCAGCCCTGGAGCAGGGAAGAAACTACATTTCCCAATATTCCCTTGACCACTATCAACAGGAAAGGGAGGGGGAGGGGAAGGGAGTGGGGAAGCTGCCAGGGTTGGTGAGACCCAATGTGCCAGGCTTGCTGTGAATGGGGAGCTGGCTGCTAGAAGAGGGTGGTACTGTGAATGGGGAACATGTATGCACAAGGAGTAGAAGGCTTTGGCCCAGATATCACCCTCAGAAGACTTCCCCAGACTGGATTAGGGATGCTGCTGGCCTCAGCTGGCAGCCCCCAAAGAAGGAATTGGGTGGAATGAATAGACAATACACCTCTATCTGAAGCCTAGCAAGGGAAGTATGTGGACCCCACCAGGAGAAGTTAAAATTATAAGTAAGGGAGGGAAGGCTCTACTAAAGGACCTGGGCAGCTCTAGGTACAGTACTAGGCACACAGGCGGATGTGACTCAATTTCCACTTCTGAGACATGGAAACAGATATTAGCTTTTCCTTTCCAGATTTATCTAATATTCAGAAAGGGAATCTAGCACCTCCCTTCCAGATTTGAACACCCTCAAAGTTCAGGAGCGCTCAAGTACAATTTGGGCTGCTCTCTGTTACTTTATTTCTTCCAAATCAAATACTGATCCACTGTAATTTGCTGTAGAAAAAGTAGGATAAAATTGAGCAGCAAATACTGGCATCTTCCCAATGCTAACTAGGACCGGAATTGCTATTTTCAACAACCATTAGTTTTGTTTGCGTGTGTGTGTGTGTGTGTGTGTGTGTGTGCGTGCATGCGTATGTGAGCGTGTGTGTGTGTTTGTTTAAAAAGAAGATGCCAGTAATATTGCATTGGCAAGTTCCCCAAGAAAACTAAGTGTGGAACAAAAGAACAGCAAAGGCACCTCAACTTTTCCTCATTATGTGGGACAATCTTACAATATGGATCCAGATATCTGCTAATCACACAAACTGAAAATTGTTCCACTTTACTGCAGTTCTGTAACCATGCAGGAACCAGTCCTGTATTCTGTGCACATCCAAAATTCCTACTGAATTCAGAAGTGCCTTGCTTTTGTAACCATACCACCTGATATTTTCAGACCTTGTAAGTTAAGCAGGTTTACATTTAGTAATTGGGTGGGAGGCCTCTCAGAAAAAGTTAAGTGCTGCAGGAGGTGTTGATTATTCACTATGTAATGTGAGTCACTCCTGTTTACAATAGTAAACCAGTGCAGCATAGTTTTAGAATGCACTGTACTCCTAGAGCCTAGAATGAGTTCCTTTGCTTCTATACACAGCCCATTAAAGACAATGAAAGGCTATTGCCAGCTCAAAGGGGGCAGAGTTAAGGTTGCATAGCAGTATACCTTAACTCTCCATTTCCTGGTTTTCAGAAGTTTGAGGTTTGCTGAACTCGTTCCAGAAGGACATGAGATATCACCAGGCATCCTTAACTCTGTGTTAATGGAGTTTTTTGTCAGTGCGTTTAATAAGTTTCTCACTAAATACCTTACTATTACACAGCCCAGTTTCTTGAGCTGCATGCAACCCCCTTCAGGGACCCTCAGTCATACAGCTAACTGAATCCATGTCTACAATATTCCTCTTGCTCTGCCTGGCTCTCAGCTTTAGCACGCAGACCACTGATAGTGGAGCATACCACATATTGTTAAATATGGAAGGCTGTACTAAGCAGTATAGCCCTGATTTAGCCAAAGCTCATGCCTAACTTTAAGCACACAATTAGTCCAATTCACTTCAACAGGACTATTCACATGCTTAAAGTTAGGCATGTGCTTAAGTACCTTACTGAACTGGAGCATCTGACCAATGATAAGAAACTGCTCCCTGTTTCACATAAGGGCAAGAAAAGTGATCCCTCCTCCATTTCCTCCAGAAATAGAAAGGAAAGAAAAGGAGGCAGAGAGAGAGGAAAAATAAATATGTTTTTCACAGAAACTAGGTAATTGGGGCATGAGAAGAAGCCTGTTATTTCCACCCTACCATGAGGTAGTAGGCAGAGAGACTAAACAATCCCCATTCCCAGTAGCCAGGAAGACAGAGAAGAGATATTGTCCCAAAGTGAAATAAGATAAACACAACAAAACTCCTTTGGTTTACATTACAGTATTTGTGCCACAATGCAGTGTTAATAAATGAAGCTGTTGGATAGGCATCAGTGTAACGTGTGCAAGGTCATAAAGATGGCAAAGCAATTTCAAAATCTCAAGCTGAGATTATTTGTCTGCTCTCTGCAATTCCATTAAAGAGTAAAGTGATCTGTTCTAGACTCAGAATCAATGCTTCAAATCATTAACTAAGAAAATCAAGAAAAGACATAAGGAAATAATAGGCAAGAAAAAGGGAGTCACTTGGAATTGCTCACATAGAAATCAGTATATATATCAGAGGGGTAGCCGTGTTAGTCTGAATCTGTAAAAAGCAACAGAGGGTCCTGTGGCACCTTTAAGACTAACAGAAGTATTGGGAGCATAAGCTTTCGTGGGTAAGAACCTCACTTCTTCAGATGCAAG
>NW_020664483.1:24600594-24601982 GCF_002925995.2 Terrapene triunguis
CTTATGCCCAAATAAATCTGTTAGTCTTTAAGGTGCCACCAGACTCCTTGTTGTTTTTATGGACATTTGCACATCCCTCACTGGAATCCTCTGGCCTCGAAAGAAAGTCCCAACGTGCAGCTTTCCAGTGTTCTGAAAGACATGTACATCATGCACCTTCCTTGACCACCCTGCATTGATGTCAGCAAAACAGCCCCAGTGATCCACCAGCTCCTGCAAGACCATGGAGAAGTAGCCCTTTCAGTTGATGTACTCCACCGCAAGATGGTCAGAGGCCAAAATTGGGATATGCATTCCATCAATCACCGCACCACAGTTAGGGAATCCCATTGCCGCAGAGCCATCAATTATTTCCTGGACCGAGAGTCACAGTTCTTCGTAGCAGGAGGCGATTAATGACCCTGCACTCTTGCATCACCATAACCCCCATGGTGGCCAGATTCCACACAGTGATCACCACTCGCTTTTCCACAGTGAGGACATCTCTCATTCTGGTGTGTTTGCACCACAGTGCTGTGGTGAGCTCCACACACAGTTCCAAGAAGGTGGCTTTGCACATCTGAAAGTTCTGCAGCCACTGCTCATCATCTCATACATGCATCACGATGCAATTCCACCATTCTGTGGTTGTTTCCCAAACCCAGTACCGATGGTCCATCATAGCATGCCGGTCCGTGAATGCCAGCAGCAATCTTGAATTATTTGTTTCCATGGCAGACAGCAGGGCAAGTATCACCAATTCATTCTCTGTTTCACAGATAATGAAATACTGCAGGACCAGCTGTGTTCTCTTCATAACACTCATCACCACAATGGTCAGCAGCTCAGGATCCATGCTGTCAGGCAAAGATGGCGGGCAAATAGTTTACAAGGGCTGTTGAAAAACAGCGTGAAATTAAGTAGGAAGCCCAGATAGTTTAGCATCTCTTCAATCTTGTATTTAGCTGTGTGATAAATGAAGTGGGGAGGGGGGTAGCCCCCGTTTATGAACACCCAGCCAGCCAGTTAGGTGTAAAATCCCTCTTGGTGTCTGTTCTCTTCTTGCTTTACCTGTAAAGGGTTAACAAGCCCACAAGTAAAAGAAAAGGAGTGGGCACCTGACCAAAAGAGCTGTCATAGGTTTCACCCCCACTCTGGACTTTAGAGTACAGATATGGGGACCTGCATGTGAACCCCTAAACTGAATTACCAGTTTAGATCTGGTTTTGCTGCCACCACTCCCAAGTTCTAACTCCTTTCCCTGTGTAGCCTTGAGAGACTTCTTCACCAATTTCCTGGTGAACACCAATCCAAACCCTTGGATCTTAACACATGGAGAATTTAACCATCCCCCCTCCTTTCCCCCACCAATTCCTGGTGAGTCCAGATCCAATCCCCTTGGATCTTAA
>NW_020664483.1:24601992-24648804 GCF_002925995.2 Terrapene triunguis
CCCCACCAATTCCTGGTGAGTCCAGATCCAATCCCCTTGGATCTTAACACAAGGAAAAATCAATCAGGTTCTTAAAAATAAGACTTTTAATTAAAGAAAAAAAAGATAAAAGAAAACCCTCTGATCTCACAGACAACAGATTCAAAACACAGAGGATGTTCTCCTGGCAAAAACTTAGTTACACAAAAATTACCCAATTTGATTATTCCCTAATGCCCAAGACAAGTTACAAAGAAAATAAACATAAACCTATTTATTCCCTTCACTAATACTCAATACCCTGATAAGAGGCTGATTTCTGGAGCTTTCCCACTCCGGTCAAAACTGAAACTAAACTCTAAACAAAGGAAACTTCCCTCCTTCCTTTTGAACCATCTTATCCCCCCATTGGTTCCTCTGGTCAGGTGTCAGCTAGGCTAGGTGAACTTCTTAACCCTTTACAGGTAAAAGAGGCTTTAACCCTTAACTATCTGTTTATGACAAGAGCCAGTGAACTTTTAAATTTGGCAAAGAAACTTTCCCTTTGTCTGTTGTTCTCTGGGCTGCAGGGACACGGAGCAGCAATGCTATAAGCAGAACTGCTGTGTAAGAACCAGGTATGAAAATTCATCTTCCATATCTAGAAGAAATTATTTGGATAGGGAATGTTTAGTTAGATACAATCAGGTTTATTTTTTATTTTGGCTTGTGGATCTCCTCTGTGCTAACCCCAGATGCTTTTGTTTGCTTGTAACCTTTAAGCTGAACCCCCAAGAAAGTTATTTTGGGTGCTTGATTTTTGGAATTGCTCTTTTAAAATCTAGCAAAAGCCTAAGTTCCAGATGTATTTTCTTTCTTTTGGTTTTTAATAAAATTTACCTTTTTTAAGAACAGGATTGGATTTTTGGTGTCCTACGAGGTTTGTACATATGTTGTTTAATTAGCTGGTGGCCACAGCTAATTTCCTTTGTTTTCTTTCTCAGCTCTTCTCTGGAGGGGGGGTGAAAGGGCTTGAGGGTACCCCACAGGGAGGAATTCCCAAGTGCTCCTTCCTGGGTTCAAAGGGATTTTTTTGCATTTGGATGATGGCAGCGTTTACCAAGCCAAGGTCAGAGAAAAGCTGTAACCTTGGGAGTTTAATACAAGTCTGGAGTGGCAAGTATTAATTTTTAGAATCCTTGCCGGCCCCCACTTTCAGCACTCAGAGTGATAGAGTGGGGATTCAGCCTTGATAAGCTGTGACGCTCTAAGTACCTTCCTAGAGCTGAGGAAGAGTTCCATGTAGCTTGGAAGCTTGTCTCTCTCACCAACAGAAGTTGGTCCAATAAAAGATATTACCTCATCCATCTTGTCTCTCTAATACCGATACAGCTACATTAACCCCCCACGCAAAAAAGCAGCATGACATTCTCATAAGCTAACTAGGGAAATGTGGTCTAGATTAAATTACTATCAGACAGGTGCAAAACTGGTTGAAAGACCATATTCAAAGAGTAATTTACTGTCAAACTGGAAGGACATACCCAGTGTGGTCTCACAGGAGTCAGCCTTGGGTCCAGTATTATCAATATTTTCATGAATGAACTTAGATAACAGAGTGGAGAGAATTCTTATAAGATTTGCGGATGACATCAAGCTGGGAGGGGCTGAAAACACTTTGGAGGACAGGATTAAAATTCCAAACAACCTTGATAAATTAGAGAATTGGTCTGAATTCAACAAGATGAAAATCAATAAAGACAAGTGCAAAGTACTACACTTAGGAAGGAAAAATCAAATGCTCAACTACAAAATGGGGAACAGGCTAGGTGGTAATATTGCTGAAAAGGATCTGGGGTTATAATTGATCACAAACTGAATATGAGTTAATGTGATGCAGTTGCAAAAAAAAGGCTAATATCATTCTGGGGTGTAAAAACAAGAGTTTCATATGTAAGACACAGGAAGTAATTGTCCTGTTCTACTCAGCACTGGTGAGGCCTCAGCTGGAGCAGTGTGTCCAATTCTGGGTGCCACACTTTAGGAAAGATGTGAACAAATTGGAGAGAATCTAGAGGAGAGCAACACAAATGATAAAAGGTTTAGAAAATCTGACATGTGAATAAATTTTTAAAAAACTGGGTGTGATGGGTTGGATTACAGAAACCCCCTTGGGAGCTGCCACCTAATGTGCCAAAACTACTTCTATTTCAGTTTTTCCTGCCAGCTTAGGACTTTAGCACCCTGTTTTGCTGAGCCAGACACTCCCACTCCCATTCAACACAGACCCAGGGTTTGAATTACTTGCCCCAAAGCTGCAGGTTTACCTGAAAACAGCTTACAGAAGTGTGCTTGTTTTTAGCACTTAGATGCCCAACTTCCAATGGGGTCTAAACCCAAATAAATTTGTTTTACCCTGTATAAAGCTTATACAGGGTAAACTCATAAATTGTTCGCCCTCTATAACACTGATAGAGAGATGCACAGTTGTTTGCTCCCCCAGGTATTAACACATACTCTGAGTTAATTAATAAGTAAAAAGTGATTTTATTAAATACAGAAAGTAGGATTTAAGTGGTTCCAAGTAATAACAGACAGAACAAAGTAAGTCACCAAGCAAAATAAAATAAAATGCGCAAATCTATGTCTAATCGAACTAGATACACATAATCTCACCGTTAGAGATGCTTCAGTAAGTTTTTTCCTGAGACTGGACACCTTTCAGTCCTGGGCACAATTCTTTCCCCTGGTACAGCTCTTGTTCCAGCTTAGGTGGTAGCTAGGGGATTCTTCATAATGGCTCTCCTCTCTCTTTGTTCTGTTCCACCCCTTTATATATCTTCTGCATAAGGCGGGAACCCTTTGTCCCTCTGGGTTTCCACTCCCCCTCACTGGAAAAGCACCAGGTTAAAGATGGATTTCAGTTCAGGTGACATGATCACGTCACTGCAAGACTTCATTACCCACTTGCCAGTGGAGCAGTTGTCTGGCCCTGCTGCAGGAGCAGCAGCAGGGCTGGAGCAGCGGCTGGTGGTCAGCCCCCGGGGCTGGAGCAGTGACTGTTGCTGGAGCAGCCACCTGGGGCTGCGGTAGAGCAGTGGCCGCCCAGCTGGAGCAGTGGCCAGGGCTGGGTCAGCCACTCGGGCTGGAGCAGTCACCGTGGGCTGGGGTGGAGCAACTGCTGGGGGCTGGAGCAGCAGCTGGGGCTAGGCTAGAGCAGCGGCTAGGGCTGGAGCAGCAGTGGTCAGCCCTCACCGCAGGAGTAATGGCGGCACTGGAGCAGCAGCTTGTACACCCCATTGTTAGTCCCCCCCACACCTCCGTATTTTTAGTAAAAGTCAGGGTCAGGTTGCAGGCTTCCATGAATTTTTGTTTATTGTCCACGACCTGTTTGTGACTTTTACTAAAAATACCCGAAACAAAATCTTAACCTTACCAATATGTGAAGTCCTGTTATAAAGCGAACAGTGATCAATTGTTCTCCATGTCTACTGAAGTTATAACAAGAATAATGGGCTTAAATCTCCAGCAAGGGAGATTTAGGTTAGACATTAGCAAAAGCTTTCTAACAATAAGGGTAGTTAAGTTCTCGCATAGGCTTCCAAGGGAGGTTGTGGAATCACCACCATTGGAGCTTTTAAGAACAGGTTGAACAAATACCTATCAGGGATGGTCTAGGTTTACTTGCTCCTGCTTCAGCGCAAGGGGCTGGACTTGATGACTTGTCAAGGTCCCTTCCAGCCTGACATTTCTATGATTCTATATCAGCCCAGGAGACAGAACTGTCCACTTGCAAAGTAAATACATTTACATCAGAAAGATCTAGGTCCTAAGACTGGGCAAAATCATGTTCATGAATATATATTTTGTGTCAAGCAATATTAAAACTGATTAGATGAAATATGGTTTTCCTTAAATTACAATGATGGCACAAGAACTATATAAAAATAAAATATTGAAAAAGCAGATTCTGAAATCACAGAGGTATTTTAAAACGACAAGGCACTACAGTTGTTTAACTTTAAAAAAAAAACAGATGTTTTATAAATATACCTGCTGGGCTTTTCTCCTCTCATGATAATTACTATTGCCCCAGCTTTCCCTATAGAAGTATATTCCTTTTTTTTAATATTGTCAGTAATATTGTGTCATTCATAGAATCATAGAAGCTTAGGGTTGGAAGAGACCTCAGGAGGTCATCTAGTCCAACCCCTTGCTCAAAGCAGGACCAACACCAACTAAATCATCCCAGCCAGGGCTTTGTCAAGCCGGGCCTTAAAAACCTCTAAGGATGGAGATTCCACTACCTCCCTAGGTAACCCATTCCAGTGCTTCACCACTCTCCTAGTGAAATAGTGTTCCCTATTATCCAACCTAGACCTCCTCCACTGCAACTTGAGACCATTACTCCTTGTTCTGTCATCTGCAACCACTGAGAACAGCCAAGCTCCATCCTCTTTGGAACCCCCCTACAGGTAGTTGAAGGCTGCTATCAAATCCCCTCTCACTCTTCTCTTCTGCAGACTAAACAAGCCCAGTTCCCTCAGCCTCTCCTCGTAAGTCATGTGCCCCAGCGCCCTGATCATTTTCATTGCCCTCCACTGGACTCTCTCCAATTTGTCCACATCCTTTCTGTAGTGGGGGGACCAAAACTGGACACAATACTCCAGATGTGGCCTCACCAGTGCCGAATAGAGGGGAATAATCACTTCCCTCAATCTGCTAGCAATGCTACTACTAATACAGCCCAATATGTCATTAGCCTTCTTGGCAACAAGGGCACACTGCTGACTCATATCCAGCTTCTCATCCACTGTAATCCCCAGGTCCTTTTCTGCAGAACAGCTGCTTAGCCGGTGGGTCCCCAGCCTGTAGCGGTGCATAGGATTCTTCTGTCCTAAGTGCAGGACTCTGCACTTGTCCTTGTTGAACCTCATCAGGTTTCTTTTGGCCAATCCTCCAATTTTCTAGGTCACCCTGGATCCTATCCCTACCCTCCAGCATATCTACCTCTCCACCCAGTTTAGCGTCATCTGCAAACTTGCTAAGGGTGCAATCCATCCCATCCAGATCATTAATAAAGATGTTGAACAAAACTGTTGAACATGTTGAACATTGTAACTCTTAAACCTGTAACAACATTAATATGTTTATTGTTGACATTTCAAACATTATCTTTTTAAAATTCTAAAAGAGGTCATACAAAAAAGGTTGCAACTTAGCAAATTTTTATCCAAACTACTCAGCAAATAATTTCCCACATTAATTTCATACCTCAAAGTGATTTAGTATGTTTTACATAGGGGTCCATTGAAGCTATTTGAAATTAGAAAATTCTGTCATATGGTGATTTTTGAAATGGTTGTAACTAGCCTCATATTGGGATTATATCCCCCTTCAAAATGCCTTAGAAAATATAAGCAAAGTCACAAACTACAACAAGCCATTGAAATTGATCCTCAATATCAAAACACAGAGGTATGAACACTGGCCTGGCTAGCGAAGTGATGCAATGGCAATAAGGTTGCCACTTAAAAATCTGTGCTGGTTAATAACATCATAGGTAGTAGTGCAGATTGGGAAACAGGCTCTTCAAGAGCCAGTACGTTCCTCCCCTGCATGGGAGGGGGCAATAAGGGGAGCTTTTACTCCCCAACATGTCCAATAGTGCAGCTAAAGTGGCGCCTCAGGGAGCATATGCTGCACCAGGTGTCAACCTGGTATAGCTTACTTCCTCCTTGGGGCAGCAGGGAGACCCAGAGGAAGATTGTGACTAATTTAACAAAGAAAGATGGCTTAACAAAACCAATTTTAATTCCATGCAGCTACACAATGCTTGACAAATGAGAGCACTTTTAATATAAAAAATGGGGTGGGGGAAGCTCTTATCTCCTGCACTGTTCTTGGGGTAACTTAGAAGACATTTCTTTTTATTGGCTGCATTCAGTGAAATACTAATGACACCGCTCCAAGCTACTTAGCTGTGAAAACATTCAGTACATTACAATGAGGGTGATTTTCCTCGAGTATATGACTTTTTCCAACGGAGTTTAAAATTAGTATAGTTAGTGATGAAGGCTATGTAAGTTTACAGATACTGTAATTTTTTCCTTTTGGAACTACCAAGCACATCTGCTTTCCTTAGCATATCTCAGGAGTATGTTAAACAGCAGCTACTAAAGTTAGACCTATTTAAATTAGCAAATCTGGATAACTTGCACCCAAGAGTTTTCAAAGAGCTGGCTGAGGAGCTGGCTGAACTGTTAGTGTTAATTTTCAATAAGTCTTGAAACACTAGGGAAGTTCCAGAACACAATATGTTGTGCCAATATTTAAAAAGGGAAAATGGGAACACCCAGGTAATTATAGGCCTGTAAGCCTGACATCGACTCTGGGCAAGATGATGGAGCAGCTGATATGGGACTCAATTAATAAATAATTGAAGGAAGGTAATATAATTAATGCCAATCAATTTGCATTTCCGGAAAATAGATCCTGTCAAAATAACCTGATTTTTTTAATGCGATCACAAGTTTGATAAAAGGATTTGGTACTGCATGACATTTTGATAAAAAAAAACTAGAAAGATATAAAATTAACATGACATACATAAAATGGATTAAAAGCTGTCTAGCTGATAAATCTCAAAATGTAACAGCAAACAGAGAATCATCATTGAAAAGGTGTGTATCTAGTGTGTTCCCGCAGTGATCGGTTCTTGGCCCTATATTATTTAATATTTTTATTAATGACTTGGAAGAAAACATAAAATTTTGCATAAAGTTTGGAGATGTCACACAAATTGGGCAAGTGGTAAATAATAAAGAAGACAAGTCACTGATTCAGAGCAATCTGGATCACTAGGTAAGATGGGCAAAAGCAAACAATATGTGTTTTAATATGGCTAAATGTAAATGTATACATCTAGGAACAAAGAATGCAAGCCATACTTACACAATGGGGAACTCTATCCTGGGAACAGTGACTCTGAAAAAGATTTAGGGGTCACGATGGATAATCATCTGAACACAAGCTCCCAGTGTGATGCTCTGGCCAAAAGGGCTAATGTGATGCTTGGATGCATAAAAGGGGAATCTCGAGAAAGAGTAGAGAGGCAATTTAACCTTTGTACTTGGCACTGGTGCAATCATTGCTGGAATTCTATGACGAGTTCTGGTGCTCACAATTCAAGAAGAATATAGATAAACGGGAGGGGGTTCAGAGAAGAGCCATGATAATGATTAAAGGATTAGAAAACATGCCTATAGTGATAGACTCAAGGAACTAAATCTATTTAGCTTAACAAAAAGAAGGTATGGGGTGATTTGATTACACTCTGTAGGTACCTACATGGGGAATAAATAATAATGGGCTCTTAGACTAGCAAAGAAAGGTACAATATGATCCAATGGCTGAAAGTTGAAGCTAGACAAACTTAGACTGGAAGTAAGGCATATAGTTTTAATTGTGAGAGTAATTACCATTGGAACCGTTGTGGTGGATTCTCCATCACTGACAATTTTTAAACCAAGTGTGGCAAAGTACCCCCTTCTCCTCAGCAGGCTCAGTCCTTTTTAGCCTTGGAGACCCAGGCTTGGGCAAAGCAAAACCCTGTAGGTAGCACAGGGGCTGGCTATTCCTTCCCTCAGTCAGTCCCTTGTGCTTGTTTGTCTTCCCTTCTGGGGACAGAGTGCGGCCTTCCTTGCTGGAAGGGCTCAGAGCCTTGCTGCTCCTAACTTACTGGCAGCTTCCCTGGTTCCCTCACTCTCTCTCCCTCCCCTTCCACGCCGGGGAGGGTTTAAAAAGGTCCCAAGCAGTTGGAGCCAGCTGAACCTAATTAGTTCCCTAGTAACCCCTTGCCCAGCTGAACTTTATTTCCCCATGGTTCTCTCTCTGCAGTGGCTTGGGAGAGGCCTTTTTAATCCCCTGGGACTGATTACCACCCCCGACCCTTTGTAGTTGTTTGTCCTGGGTTTGCCACATATTCTCCCCTCCCCCCCCCCACTCAACACTACGGGGTTGGGCTACTCGGATCGGAAAGCAGTGCACTCTCGACAGGCCATCCGCATTGCCATGTTGGGTTCCAGACCTATGTCATACTGTGAAGTGGAAGGGTTGAAGCGACAGGAACCATCTTGTTACTCTCGCATTTCTGTCCTTGTTTTGGTGCATCCACTGTAAAGGGGCATGGTCCGTGACAAGGGTAAATCTCCGTCCAAGTAGATAGTAGCGGAGGCTTTCTATGGCCCATTTCACAGCCAGGCATTCCTTCTCCACCATGGCGTATTTCCGTTCCCTAGGTAGGAGCTTCCTACTGAGGAAGAGGACGGGGTGTTCATCATCTCCGACCATTTGGGAAAGCACCGCTCCCAGCCCTACTTCAGAGGCGTCGGTTTGTAGGATAAACTCCTTCCCCCAGTCTGGGGCTACTAGTATGGGGTCTGTGCAGAGGGCCGCCCTCAGATCCGCAAAAGCGCCTTCGGCTGCAGCAGACCATTTTACTATGTCAGGGCCCCGAGCTTTTGTTAGGTCCGTTAATGGGCATGCCCTGGTGGCGAAGTGGGGAATGAACCGCCTATAGTACCCCACTAGTCCCAGGAATGCTCTGACCTGTTTCTTCCGGAGTGGTCGGGGCCACTTCTGTATAGCTTCTAACTTGTTGAGCTGGGGCTTCACCATGCCCCTCCCCACTATATACCCAAGGTACTTGGCCTCCGCTAACCCGATCGAACATTTGGAGGGATTGGCAGTCAGCCCTGCCTTCCTCAGGGTGTCCAGGACCACTTCCACCTTCTCCACGTGCGTCTCCCAGTCGGGGCTATATATGATGACGTCATCGAGATAGGCTGCAGCGTACTTTCCATGGGGTCGCAACAGTTTGTCCATTAGCCGTTGGAAAGTAGCGGGGGCCCCATGCAACCCAAAGGGGAGAACAGTGTACTGATATAGTCCTTCTGGAGTTGCAAAGGCTGTCTTCTCCTTGTCGGCCTTGGCCAGGGGGATCTGCCAATAGCCCTTGGTAAGGTCAAGGGTGGACATAAACCATGCCTTTCCCAATCTGTCAATCAGCTCATCTATCCTGGGTATAGGGTAGGCATCAAATTGGGACACCTCATTGAGTTTGCGGAAGTCATTACAGAACCTCATACTGCCGTCCGGCTTAGGCACTAAAACCACGGGACTGGACCATTGGCTATGAAATTCTTCAATGACTCCTAAGGCCAGCATTTTCCTGACCTCTGTCCTAATCTCTTCTCTCTTGGCCTCTGGGATCCGGTATGGCTTAACGTTCACCTTCACTCCAGGCTCCGTGAGGATGTGATGGTGAACCTCCGTAGTCCTGCCCGGTTTTTCGGAGAACACATCCTGGTTGCGTTTGATCAGGCTGATCACTTCTGATCGCTGTTCCGGAGTCAACTCCGGGGATATCCCCACCAGGTCGGGCTGGTTGCTTTTAGGGAATGGCGCCCCCAGCGCAGCCACCGGAGCTTCTCTATCGTGCCAAGGTTTCAGCAGATTTATATGGTAGATCTGCTCCAGCTTCCGGCGGCCCGGCTGTCGGACCTTATAGTCAACTTCTCCTATCGCTTCTATTCCCTCGTACGGCCCCTGCCACCTGGCCAGGAGCTTGCTCTCGGCCGTGGGTATGAGCACCATCACCCGGTCCCCCACCTGGAACTTCCGGGTCGTTGCTCGGCGATCATAGTTTGTCCGTTGTGCCCCTTGGGCCTTCTCCATGTGTTCGCGCACAAGGGGGGTGACTTGGGCTATTCTGTCTTTCATCTGCAACACATGTTCAACCACGTTTCTCCCAGGGTTCGGCTGTTCTTCCCAGTCTTCTTAGCCAGGTCCAGTATGCCCCTGGGGTGGCGACCGTATAACAGCTCGAAGGGGGAGAATCCAGTGGAAGCCTGAGGTACCTCCCGTATGGCAAACAGCAAGTAAGGCAGCAGGGCGTCCCAGTCTTTCCCGTCACGACTAATCACTTTCCGTAACAGGTTCTTCAATGTCCTATTAAAGCGTTCGACCAGGCCATCGGTCTGGGGATGGTAGACCGATGTTCTAAGGGTCCGTATGTGGAGCATTGTACACAGGTCCTTCATCAGCTTAGACACAAAGGGGGTCCCTTGGTCCGTCAGGATCTCCTTAGGTATTCCTACTCTGGAAAAAATCTGGACTAATTCTTTGGCGATGGTCTTGGACGTGGTATTTCGTAGGGGTACGGCCTCGGGGTATCGGGTGGCATAATCTAGTACTACTAGAATGTATTGATGGCCCCGGGCTGACTTTTCCAATGGCCCTACTATGTCCATAGCTATACGCTCAAATGGGACCTCGATAATCGGCAGAGGTACCAGAGGGGCCCTTAAGTGGGGTCGGGGCCCATGTATCTGGCATTCTGGACAGGATGTGCAATATCGCCGGACCGCTGCATAAACACCAGGCCAAAAAAACCTCTGTAGAATCCGATCCAGGGTCTTATCTACCCCGAGATGGCCCCCGAACAGATGGCTGTGGGCCAGCTCCATTACGGCTCTTTGATGCTTCCGTGGGACCAAGAGTTGTTGTATGACTTGCTCTTGGACCCGGACTATTCTGTATAGTAGGTCATTCTTAATCATATAATATGGCCCCGCGCCCTTAACTCTCCCCTCCACGGGTACCCCATTTACCTCGACTACTTCTTTGAGAATATTGTGGTATATGGGATCATTGGCCTGATCCTGACCAAAATTCCCGCGTGCGGTCCCCATTTGTCTAAACTCGGGGGGGTCTACCTCTGTCTCCCCCTCGGGGAAAGCCCCTGGGGAACCAGGTCCGGCGATAGGGTTGTTGATCGCCGACCCAGTCCCACTGTCAGTCGAGCCCCTTCTTTCCCCTACAAGCGTAGACTTCTGGCACTGGGTCAGGACCCTCGTCCCCCTCCTTTTATCCGCCCTCCGTTCCCTCCTAGTCTTCCTGGACTTCCCCGGCGGGGAGAACAAATCCTGGCTAAATTCATGGAAGGCCGGGGGAGGGTTAACGATCTGGGCCACGCCCTGGGTCCCAGGGTCATTATTTTCTTCTGCCTCCTCCCCAGGGAGTAGGGTATCAAACCCTGGGAAGTCTCGTCCGATAAGGACAGGGTAGGGGAGTTTTGGAACTACTCCCACCGTCACCCTAGTGGGCCTTCCGAGAACTTCTATTTTTACGGGGATGGTTGGATAATAGTTGACATCCCCATGCACACAGGATATTCCCGAGCGTTTGGCCCGAGATAGTTGGTCCTGCCCGACCAGCTTCCCCGAGACTAACGTGATTGCACTTCCCGAGTCTACTAAGGCTGTGGTCTTTATACCATTCATCTTAACTGGCCTAGTGTATCTATGAGGGACCATCGCAACCCCGACTAGACTTATTAGATCACATGGTCCCCCTATATTTCCCAGTTCGCATTGCATAGGCTCTCCCAGATTCAGGCATTGGGCAGCGATATGCCCCAATTCGCCAGAGGCATAACATCGGTACTCTGCTCGGGGCAGCCCCCTATTTTTCGGGCTGCTGGGCTTTATATCCCGAGTCTTTCTCCCCCAGTCCTCAAGTCTCTCCGGAACCGTTGGCTGCTCTTCCGCCTCTTTCCTCCCCTCCATTGTCCGGCCTGGCGCTAGGGCAAACCAGGGCCTCGGTGCAGAGACTGGTCTCCGATTCTGGCGCCTTCCTTCCCCGGTGGTCTGAGAAAGTTCTTGGGCTGCTAAGTGTCTCTCTACAAGGGCAACTAGTTCATCATACGAAGAGGGATCATTTTGGCGGACCCACCCTCGTACGCCCGGCAGCAACCCCCTCATGTACCTGTCCAACACCAGGATTTCCACTACCTTCTCCGGCCCATAGGTCTCAGGGCGGAGCCACTTCCGGGCGAGGTGGATCAAGTCAAATAGCTGGGACCTCGGCACTTAGTCGTCCCGGTACTTCCACTCGTGGAAGCGCTGGGCCCTTATGGCCGGCGTCACCCCTAACCTCGCCAAGATTTCCGCCTTCAGCTGGGGGTAATCCATAGCTGCTTCTGTGGTCATATTGAAATAGGCCTTCTGAGCCTCCCCACACAGAAATGGAGCCAGGATGCCTGCCCACTGGTCTTGGGGCCAGGCCTCCCGCAGTGCTGTCCTCTCGAATGCAAGGAGATACGCCTCTATATCGTCATCCGTTGTCATCTTCTGTAAATAGTTGCTTGCGCATAGCGGTCGGGTCCCCTGGGGCCCGTGCGTCAGTGTGGTCAGGGCTTTCAACTGGTTCACTTCATTCAGGTTGGCTCGATCTTGGGCTGCCTGGCTCATCAGCAATTGGTTTGTCTCCTGTTGGACCCGTACTGACTCTTGCTGGGCTGTCATCTGTACTCTGGTAGCCTCTTGTTGGGCCGCAGTGGCCTGAATCAACGCCTTCACTACGTCCTCCATTTTTATTTTTATTTTTTGCGATTTACCTTGCCCTGAGAGGGCTTGCCACAGCGCCTCACTGCATCCCACCCCTGACACCACGTGTGGCAAAGTACCCCCTTCTCCTCAGCAGGCTCAGTCCTTTTTAGCCTTGGAGACCCAGGCTTGGGCAAAGCAAAACCCTGTAGGTAGCACAGGGGCTGGCTATATTCCTTCCCTCAGTCAGTCCCTTGTGCTTGTTTGTCTTCCCTTCTGGGGACAGAGTGCGGCCTTCCTTGCTGGAAGGGCTCAGAGCCTTGCTGCTCCTAACTTACTGGCAGCTTCCCTGGTTCCCTCACTCTCTCTCCCTCCCCTTCCACGCCGGGGAGGGTTTAAAAAGGTCCCAAGCAGTTGGAGCCAGCTGAACCTAATTAGTTCCCTAGTAACCCCTTGCCCAACTGAACCTTATTTCCCCATGGTTCTCTCTCTGCAGTGGCTTGGGAGAGGCCTTTTTAACCCCCTGGGACTGATTACTACCCCCCACCCTTTGTAGCTGTTTGTCCTGGGTTTGCCACACAAGATTCGATGTTCTTCTAAAATATATGCTTTAAGGATTATTTTGGTGAAATTCTACACCCTACAGGCGGATAGACTAGATAAATCACAATGGTCCCTTCTGGCCTTGGAATCTATTAATCCTTTCCCGGATGTTTCTCTCCTGATCACATCAATGAAAAATCTCCACATGTAGGAGAGCAGAATGCCAGATGGCTCTGAGGGGAGAGTTCTGTATTATGTGTTTAACACTGCCATATAGTTGCAGGGAGAGGTGAGAGTGTGGCAGTAAATATCCTGGTGCAGTGTCAATAATGTCCCCCTTTCTGCCATCCAAATAGAGCAGATATGTTCTCAGTGATGTAACAAAGCTTCATGCAGAATTTCAAAAGGATTTCAAGGGGGCATAATTTTTTTTGGTGGTGGTGGTTTTATAACACCAGAGAAAGTAATGTAGTTATTATTTTTCTATTTTTTATTACAATTAGCTTTCGATCAATTCCCTCAACACTTAGGAGCAACAACATTATTTAGTTCAGGGCCAGGCAATGTTCCAATTTCTGTCTATAACAAGGTTTATTCTATATATAAAAATTTTAAACAACTTTCAAGTGGATGCTGTTTAAATGCAAGAAATACTAATTGAGACTCTGTCAAACAAGGACTTGATCATGCAAAGTACTGAAATCACTCTAGCTCCCATTGAAGTAAATGAAGGATCAAGGCCCCATGTTTTCAAAGCAGGATGCCAGGGATGTATCAACTTTGAAATCTGCACGTAAATAGGGATTAAACCTCTTTTTATGTATGATTAACACTGTATCCATTCACACTTAATTAAACAGTTATAAACATTTTAACTGGGCCTTTCAGATGTCCTGTGAGTCTGACTTCTGTTTATTTTTTTAATCTTTCTAACAAAAAAATCCTGATTTTTGAGATTTGAAAACATTCATTTCTAAACTGTTATGATATTGGTGATGTTTACAGTGTATTAATCATGTTAATTTTGATAATGAACGTTGTTAGATATAACCATTTCTATTTACACTGATGTCTGTTTTATAATTTTGTCAGATTAATATGTTGTTTGTATTATATATTTTACATGACAATGTGTAACTGATTTGCATGACTTTCAAAATGATGGTTTGTACAACATATTTTGCAAGACAAGTTGATAGAGATAGCATTAATCAAAAGGACTTTCTTATAGTTTGGACAGTTACACAATTCCGCACTTCACTACCTAAGCTTTAAGCAAGCATCTACTCCTAAAGTTTGTCTCCTGAACCTTGAGAAGTCCACAGGAAGGGAGATGCTCTCCTAGGTCTACAGGAGAATAATCTCTTCTGTGCATTGTCTAAATTGTGTAACATGGGAGCTCTTCTCTTGGCCCTCCTGCAGACCTTAACAAACCCCTTTGTTCACAGACCCCCTGACTCCAGACTAATTTCCCATCTGTAAAATATAAGCACGTAAGTTTTATAATCACACATTTTATACACAAATTTATACACACAACATTTTAGACTACTAAAATTTAAGTTGAAGATTTTTTTAATTGATGCTTAAAATAGGGCTCCGAAATCTGTAATTAGGCATCCAAGTGGACTGATTTTCAAAAAGTGTTAAGCACCCAGCAGCTTCCAATTTAGTCTTGGGGATGGGACAGAAGGTATTTGCCTAAGATCTAAAGGAGGGGACAGAGACTGGCTGAGGGTTTCAAGTGTGGAGCTGGCTATGGAACAGGGAAACTGGGAAGCCACTGAAGCAATTATGTCTGCTCTGTTTAAAACTTTACACTTCCAGCACAGTGGAAGTGGCATTCATGCTTTAGCTTTTCAGGATGCCAGGCTCCTACAGTTTCATATTGAAAGCTTTGAGTAGCAGATGGAGCTCTTGTACCATTGAGAATCAGACCTGTCTCCTCAATCTCATGCTATTATCATCACTTGTGAACACTGCTCACTGGCAACTGACAAATCCACATATAGTGATATCCAACAACTGGCAACGTTCATTATTGCAGCAACTAACTTAAGTTGTGAAGGAAGACTTGCTTTCTTTGAATAACACAACCGAGCACAAAAATATTTTTGATTCTTTAAAGTCATTTTGATCACTATTGCAGATTCCTCTGAGGAAATTATCCTCTATTACAACTGAAGGAGCCATGTAATTGATGGGGAAAGATACTGGACACAGTATTCTTGCGACAAATGATGAGTTCCAAATGTGCAATTTTTTCATTGAGTCATCCATCAGCAGGCTTTGTGAAGAAATAAATTGAAATGTGATGAGGTCATGACTACAGCACTTAAAACTGTCCACTACATTTAAACAAAAGCACTGAACCATCAGCAGTTTTGTAGTTTCTTAGAAGACATCAAGAATGAATATACCGATCTTGCTTTGAATATGTCTGTTGGCACAATAAAGGACACATTTAGGTCTCGAAAAGCATATGAAACATTAAATGGTCAAAATACACATATTATGGGGAGGAACAGGAAAACCTTGGAAGCAGTAATGTCAACAAAGACCAAGTAGATGATAGTGGACAAAAGTTTGAAAGGGATTTGCAATGCCATATGGCTTTCCTAAATAAAATAAAATAAAATAAAATAAGCCAATGTGATTTGGATATATATACAAAGGCATCATGTTATAATGCATCTAGAATAGTTCAGGCAGTTCTGTATACCACATTACCAGACAGACATTCACCAATCGAAATATCAGAAAAACACAATAATAAAATTAGGAGGATGGAGGGATTGGTTTATGAGAAAGAGTAAAGAGGCTAATATATTTAACTTGACTAAGCAACAAATAAGGAACAACGTGATAACAGTCTACAAATGTTTGAAGGGGACAAAGATCAAGAAGAAAAAGAAATTATGTACAGTAATACAAGTGATAACTAGATAGAACGGGATAAAATGAAGAAAGGGAAAATTTAGGCCTAATATTAGAAAATATTTCCTAACTGTGAGATGGTATTAGGCTGAGTCTTAGGGTGACAGTGGAAACTTTATCTGTTGAGGCTTAAAACTAGATGGGGCAAATCAATAGAAATATACTTTGGATAATAGTCTTATAGCAGAGTATGGACTGTGTGATGGAGGTGGATAAAAGCCCTACACTGGAACAGGGTAAGGAGCTAAAGCCAGCCTGCCTGCCTTCTGAAAACAGAAAAATGAATAATACAGTTGAGTTTTCTAATATACCAATAATGACAAAAGCACAACTAATTTTCTTCTGACTTTAGTGCCCTAGAAAGACAACCCTCTTCTTCAGGAGTGATGTAGCTGAAAGAGAATGCTGAAGAAATAGTGTCTTTCCACAGCTTCAAAAATTTCCTTTCAACCTAACATTTCATTGCAAACTAAATACTTTGTGTAACCCAGTTTATTTTGCTTGCAGTCTTATACATATTTTTACAGACATAAATATTTTATAACAATGTTATTAATAATAAAGAAAATGTTACAAGTTTTTAAAAAGCAGTGTCAGCCAAAGTGCAAACATCCAAATAAATCACTGAAACTTAAATATAAACAGAATTTGGTCCAGTTCGTTTTTGAGTTTAAAGGTCATGTTTTCAAAAAAACAAAAACTACATAACCAAAAACAATGCTCAATTGATCCAACCAAAGGGAAAAAATGTAATTTTGAACACTTTCACTTCTTTTGTCTAGTATTGATATTGCATCATTTGATATGTATTTTACTGAAACATAGGTGGGATCTTCATCCTGGTTCTGTCTCCTTTAGGGTGGGCAATGGACCAGAGCTGCTTAAAGGGGCTCTAAAGCCCAGGTTGTAGCTGGCAGAGTCTCCGGGCACAGACACTGAGGAAGAAAGCCATAAATTTGTCTTCTGAGGAGGGCCACATCACAAGCTCCAGTGTAAAGGTAAATGGGGGCTAAAAGGGTGTGTGCATGGCACGGGCTGTGGAGATTCAGGGCAGTGATGCAGCCTGTATGGCAGCCTGGGGAGGCTGATATAACTTAGACAGGGATTCATGGTAAAATTATGCTGGGGGCCTCTCCAGGCCACAGAGTGGCTCAGGATTGGGATGGAACAAAGGTCATCTAAGCTACTTTGACCCCCTTTCTTCGAGCTGAGAGTTGTGTTGAGAGCTCTTAGCAGAGAATTTCATCCCTAGTCCACAACTCAGGTTTATGAAATTGTTTGAAATGGTTATACCTAGTGCCGGGGTGGTCAAACATTTTGGCCTGAGGGCCATATGGAAATTGTATGGCGGGCCATGAATGCTCACGAAATTGCAGGTGGGGTTTGGGAGGGGGTGAGAGCTCTGGCTGGAGGTGTGGGCTCTGGGGTGGGGCCAGAAATGAGGAGTGTGTGGGGAGGGAGCTCCGGGTTGGGGGGGGGGTGAGGGCTCTGGGGGGGGGGCTGGGGATGAGGTCTTTGGGGTACAAGAAGAGGCTCTGGGCTGGGACCGAGGGGCTCGGAGGGCAGGAGGGGGATCAGGGATGGGGCAGCTGTTGGGGCATGGGGGGTGAGGCTCTGGCTTGGGGTGAGGGCTCGGGGGGGGGGCTGGAGATGAGGTGCTTGGGGTACAAGAGGGGGCTCTGGGCTGGGATTGAGGGATTACGAGGGCGGGAAGGGGATCAGGGCTGTGGCAGTGGATCGGGGCACAGGGCAGGCTCAGGGGTGCAGGCTTTGGGTGGCGCTTACCACAAGCAGCTCCCGGAAGCATGCCCCCCGCCCCGGCTCTGAGGCATGGCCAGGTGACTCTGCACACTGTCCTGTCCACAGGCACTGCCCCCGGAGCTCCCATTGGCCATGGTTCCTGGCCAATGGGAGCTGCGGGGGCGGCACCTTTGGACGGGGCAGCACGCAGAGCTGCCTGGCCACTCCTCCACATAGGAGCCAGAGGGGGGTCACGCCAGCTGCTTCCTGGGAGCCATGAGGAGCGGGGAAAGCCCCCGACCCTGCTCCCCGGCTGGAGCCCTGGAGCAGGGTAAACCCCCAACCCCGCTCCCCAGCGGGAACTGAGGGCCAGATTAAATGGTCTCACAGGCTGGATGTAGCCCGTGGACCGTAGCTTGCCCATCCCTGACCCAGTGTATAGAGTAGCCAGGCAAACTGTTTCAGCCTTGCTTGAAGATTGTTTTAAAATAATTCTTTCGGCACAGTGCTCATATAGATAGCCTTAATAAAGGCCAAACATAATGCCCTTTTACACAAGTGAAAGAGAAATAAGTATATCCCCAATTAAGGCCCTACCCATAATGAGATCAGCATAGGGCTAGATTAAGCCAGGGGCATTATAGGCTCACATCTAGGATCCCATCTGCTGGACTCATGTGATTACATTAAAAAAAAAAAAGGTTTTAAGTTTCTAGCCTTCATGGTTAAAAAAAAAAACTTGGGGAAAAAATGAATCAAGAATACCCCATTCAGAGCAATCAGCCTGAATCACAGGGTTGGAAGGGACCTCAGGAGGTCATCTAGTCCAACCCCCTGCTCAAAGCAGGACCAATCCCCATACAGATTTTTGTCCCAGATCCCTAAATGGCCCCCTCAAGAATTGAACTCACAACCCTGGGTTTAGCAGGCCAATGCTCAAACCACTGAGCTATCCCTCCCCCTGAGTGTGCAGAGAGCCTGAAACAATAGCTTTAAGAAGTATGAATTGCCCTAATTCATTTCAATGGGTTATCAATTGCAACACCAGCTACTCTTGGGGCCCCACCAATACCACCCCTCCTCAACAGAAGATTCTGTGCATGGCAGAGGAAGAATGCAGCAGCGGGACCTGCTGTGATAACTGGGCCTACAAATGTATCTTACCTGTGAGCTCACCTGTGAGAAATTTTATGAAGTGTCACAATAACCTATAACAATAAATGTTGATGACAGAAGGTGCAAATCAGAGACAGAAAGACTGAACAAAAAGGCCTACTGATATAATCCAAGGACTAGTCATGCCTGGTAAACAAGAGAGGTGTTGCACCAGAAATCCATGGATGAAAATTGGTGCATCAGAAATTAGGCCTAATTGGTGGACAAAATGAGGGAACGGGCTTCACTCTCTTTTGGAATCCTTAAAAAAAATGTGAGACTTTGGAGGGAAAATCTGGCTACCGTGACACTGGCTGACTGAAAGAAGGGGAAGGAGCAAGCTTCATCATAATTACTGCCAGCCCGCCATCTTCTGGGACCTGACACCTTCTTCGTCTTAATCATGAGAGACACCCTGACCAGACAGGACCAAAGAAAGGGAGCCGGATGATACTGATACCTCCACCAGCTCTAGCTAAATCCCAAACACCACCTGGAATGTGAGACTTTGTCTCCCCCTTCTACCCCATACGTGTCCTTTTCCTTCCCTTTCCTAATTCTCCTTTTTCCTTCTGTCTAATAAGAGTTTGACTTAGCCATCCAAAAATGTCTTTTTTTGCAACCCTTCTGTAACCCTGTGACTAGAAAGGCAGCTAAAAGCAATGTCCTAAACAGCCCAATGCTAGTATACATTTGCCAGGTCTTGGAGTGTCTGACAAGACAGCATGCTGTGCCTGTGTTTTTCCAGCAGTGAGGCTGCAAGTTAGAGTCAACACCTGGGTTAGAAGATGCATTCTCTATCTTTGCCGTTCTTTTCTGCCCCCTTATTGTGTGTGTTCATCTTGTTTTGTCTTAAAGGAAGCAGAATCGAACTATAACAACAGCAACAACAAGACCTCCAGCCCATCTCAACTAACTTCTTCTCTTTTCCTCAAAAGGATGGTTATCCTCATATTTAATGCCATCTAAGAGATTGTCAAACAAGGGGATTTTTCCTTCTAAACTCTCTCCAGCTAAAGGGAAAGGGCACAAGGGACATTGTTAAAATTAAAGCTTTATTAATACCCTACATTTCAAATGCTTTAACTCATTTTCCTTTTTCTGTATCTTTAGTAAAAGGTTAAAGGGATTCTTAATGGTGTGTTTGCCATGGTACTAACCAGGCTGAAGTCTCTATACACCGAACTTCTAACCTTATTTAACATTATTTAATGTTGGACAGTGTCAGGGTCATAACAGCTTTGACCCCATATATTCCATCCAAATTAATACAAAGTCCCCTTGCTTGTCTCTGCCCCTGAAGAAAGGAGAGCCCCCTCTCACTCCAAGTGAGGATGTGGTCCAGGCCATGGGTGGCCACACATCATGGTGTGCCTAGGGTCCCATACTGACTTAATCTGACCCTGGATCAGAACCATGATAGCTACAAGCTACAAACATGTTTACACACAGTTGTTGCTAACAGCTAGCATAGCTTCCCTGACCAGTATGAACAGGAATTATTTTTCAAAACAGTATGTTAACCATGTCAGAAAACCATTCCAGAGACAACCTGCAGAAATCAGGGAAGCCACTAAAACTCTGCTAGCAACAACCTTGCTTAAGCATAGTTGTAGTTGGCATGGATCTTGTCCCAGTGTGGACAAAGGCCCAAGAGTAATTAAGCAATACATATACTCATCCTTCTGTGTATAAAAGAAGAGGCAGAAGAAGAGGAAAGAGGCTTAATTTCAAGGGTGATACAGTAACTAATTTACCTAATCATGCTTCCCAGTTTCCACAACTTGGGGAACTAAGTTGAAAGATCCTTTAGGTTTACTACCACTAATATTCAGAGAACAATTAGATAGGGATATAAAAGACAAGGTTATGGAAAATGGCCACTGACTACTAATTATGTGGCTGGCTCTGATTCAAGATTTTGACTATCCTTTCATAATTTGTATGATATGTCCTTTTAAGATATGTAATGTTATTGTGAAAGAGGCAATGTGGTCTAGTGGTCTGTACTGGGATCAAAAAAATCCTTAAATTCTAATTGTAATTATTGTTATTAGAAACTGGAGACATTTATAACCTCTCTGTCTCTCTTACTACAGATTACCAAGTAACTGATTTACTAAATCTTATGCATGGGGCCCTTTGTTTTCAGTTTTTATTTTATTTAATTTTTCCCAGGAAAATATCAGTGTTTATTACTACAACAACAAAAACAGGTGAAAATCAGTGCAAAAAACTATTAATAATATTCTGGGTAAATATTGGGGTTTATTCTGGTGGACGGGAAAAGTATTCAGTGGATTAATGCTTTGAATTCCTTTCATCAATGTGGTTTGCTGCAGAACTAAAACAGAACTCAAAACACAATGCCACCTCTGAGTTTAAGAAAACAATATATCTCTAATCCCCAAATAAAACTTTTCATTTGAATAAACAGTTTACTGTTGTAGACTTAGAACTATTAGCCTATAAATATTTACATTTAATAATTAGGCCACCCCATTTGCAGCACATACACTCAACTTCATCCTTTTCTCCTGTTTTTGTTTCTGTTTTTAAACTTTTGAATACTTCCTTGTGTTCTGAAACATAATTTTGATACAGATTTTCATTTTCTTCCCATTTTAGTATGTCAAATCTTTAAACCATGATCTGCTAACAGCTCAGGGCTGGCCTTACCATGAGGCAAACTGAGGCAGCCGCTTCAGGTGCCAGACTGTGGGGGCCGCCACTAGGACCGAAAGTGTAGAAAATTGTATCTGCTGCTGGTGCATATGTATTCTCTCTGCTCTAGATGCACAGAGATGGTGGAGTGCTGTGCTGGAGGAAGGAGGGCACAAGAGACATAACAGGCAGGCAGGAGAAAAGGTGAGAGGGAATAACAGAAAGCAGCAGGAGCCGCAGGGAGAGAGAGGAGGAGGAGCCTCTTATGTACCTCTCTAGCACCCCCAGGAGCCTGGACTGATTAACACCAGCTTCTCAGGGAGCTTCCTATTTACTGCTGCTTCCCTGAACCCACTTGAGGAGAACAGGCAGTCAACTGAAGTAGTAGGAGACAGTTAAGCCCTTAAGACGCTGATATCTTCCCTCACTCAGGCCCTGCTACCAGCCTGCTTATTTGTCCCCTTCAACTGAGTGTTGAGAGCCACTATAGCTGGCACAGAACAGCAGTCATGAGTGAAAGAAGAAAACACCCCTCTAGGGCAGCATTCAGGAAAAAAAAGAAAGCAAAGGAAGCTTTTCTATCTAAGCAGGAAGGATCTCTCCTGAGATACATAGACACAAATGTTCATGATGAGCCTTCCGGCCCCAGTGAGGATGTGAGCGGTGAGGAGATGCCTGATCTTCCAGTCAGTCAGAGTGCAGGTGACTTGGCAGCTACTGCAGCATCCATATCTCCTTCTCAAATGGATGTAACCATGCACATTCCAGAAGAAAAGTGTAGATCAGAGAAGAGTGTGGTGGAGGCACACGAACAGCTGCTGCTGAGTTTAGTTCCTTAAGTCTAGATGATCCAGGACTGTGGACCCACTTGAGCAGTAGCCTGAGGGACTTCTTTGTACTGCATGGGCCACAGCAAGTGAAAAACTTCATGTTCCCCAAAGACAATGAAAATAGAAGTTTCCATCCAACACATTACTGGTGTGAAATCCCCAATGGTGACAAAGTGGAGAGGCCATGGCTTATGTACTCAAAAACCCAGAATGCTGCATACTGTTTTTGTTGCAAACTCTTCCAGTCTAATGTTCCAGCCACATTGGGTTCTACAAGAACAAAGGACTGGAAAAATATGGCTAGAAATCTGGTATGTCATGAGAAGGCAACAAGTCACCAGAGAGCATTCCATAGGTGGAAAGAGCTTGAGATGAGACTAAGGTTAAAGGCCACCATAGATGATCAGCATCAAGAGAAGATTGCATCAGAGTCTCTTTACTAGCAAAATGTTCTGAAAAGGCTCATTGCCATTGTGAGAATGCTTGCTACCCAAAACCTAGCACTGCGTGGCATTTCAGATCAGCTGTATGTGCCAAACAATCGAAACTTCCTTAAAATTGTGGAGCTGATGGCTGAGTTTGATGCTGTACTCCAGGAGCATCTAAGAAGAGTCACCACCCAAGAAATGTACACACACCACTACCTTGGAAAAACAATTCAAAATGAGATCATACAGTTACTGGCAACAAAAGTCAAACAGAAGATTGTGGCAGTTGGTTACTCCAGCACTTGCACCAGGAAATTGTCCCCTACACTTTCCAAAAACTTCCTGGATTGTCTGTGCACCGCTGTATTGCTCTCCCAGCAGATATCAGGGTGATTGAAGTCTCCCATGAGAACCAGGGCCTGTGATCTAGTAACTTCTGTTAGTTGCCAGAAGAAAGCCTGATCCACCTCATCCCCCTGGTGTGGTGGTCTATAGCAGACTCCTACCATGACATCATCTTGTTCATTTTAAGAACACTTTCACTGCCGATTTGACAAAACACAAACAAGGTACCAATGTAAGATTTCTAAAGATAGCTATGGCTCTCGACCCAAGGTTTAAGAATCTGAAGTGCCTTCCAAAATCTGAGAGGGATGAGGTGTGGCGCATGCTTTCAGAAGTCTTAAAAGAGCAACACTCCAATGTGGAAACTACAGAACCCGAACCACCAAAAAAGAAAATCAACCTTGTGCTGGTGGCATCTGACTCAGATAATGAAAATGAACCTGTGTTGGTCTGCATTGCTTTGGATTCTTATCGAGCAGAACCTGTCATCAGCATGGACGCTTGCCCCCTGGAATGGTGGTTGAAGCATGAAGGGACATATGAATCTTTACGGCATCTGGCATGTAGATACCTTGTGATTCTGGCTACAACAGTGCCATGAGAACACCTGTTCTGACTGTCAGGTGACATTGTAAACAAGAACCGGGCCGTATTATCTCCTGAAAATGTAAACAAACTTGTTTATTTGAGCGATTGGCTTAACAAGAAGTAGGACTGAGTGGACTTGCAGGCTCTAAAATTTTACATTGTTTTATTTTTGAATGCAGTTTTTGTACATAATTCTACATTTGTAAGGTCAACTTTCATGATAAAGAGATTGCACTACAGTACTTCTATTAGGTGAATTGAAAAATACTATTTCTGTTGTGTTTTTTACAGTGCAAATACTTGTAATCAAAAATAAATATAAAGTGAGCACGGTACACTTTGTATTCTGTGTTGTAATTGAAATCAATATACACCTCTACCTCGATATAACGCTGTCCTCGGGAGCCAAAAAATCTTACCGCGTTATAGGTGAAACCGCGTTATATTGAACTTGCTTTGATCCACCAGAGCACGCAGCCCTGCCCCCCTGGAGCACTGCTTTACCGTGTTATATCCGAATTCGTGTTATACTGGGTCGCGTTATATCGGGGTAGAGGTGTATTTGATAATGTAGAAAACATCCAAAAATATTTAAATAAATGGTATTCTATTATTGTTCTTCCTGAGTCTTTTCTTTTGAATGGAAACAGTTTGGGGGTTACCATTAAAACTGTAACAGGGAATTATTTCTATTATTCAATGAGCTGTACCAACTGGTACCACTTGCCTACCCCAAAGTAAGTTGCATTTCAGTGGTGCTCTATGTGCATTGGTTGCTATTAAACTCACCATAAACTACAGGTCAGTTTTTCCTAAAGGTAGCATAGGAAATAACTATAGTAGCTTGGTTATTATTGTGTGATGAACATTCGCCGGCAGGTACCATTATAGAAAATAATAACTGTATGTAAAGTTTGTTAAGTACTTTAGAATCTTTGGGCATAAGAGACACCATGTAAACGTAACATATTATTACAATATGCAATTTTTAAAATATTGTACTTTATCCAATGAAACAAAGATGGTTTGACTCAAGGTGGTTGATGGCCATGACTTTGTCTTCATTTTTTTTCTCTAAAAAATATATCTCCAGGAACAAGTGGCATTGGTTCAAGCATCACATTTATTTTTCACAACCCTAGCAACCCAGCAAAAATGTGTAGTCATTCTCTAATATGTTATCTATCTTCTGAAATAATCACTGTAAGAAATAAACCAAACCTTCATCTACTCACTCAACCCATTAAATCCCATCACCGGTGGCACGTCAATATTTTATAATCTGTCTTAACCTCCTAGCCTGTCAGCACAATGGAACACATATACCAGAGTACTTACAGAGTTGTTCTGACAAATCCCACATTATTATTAAGTTGCAGTTTCTCTCACATAAATAACATGGTTTGTTACCAGAGGTTAGCAGGTTGGCTTTTTAGTTAATATCCAGAGGCACAGAATACTATAATAAAACTATAGTAAATGTGGTGTGATTTGTGGTTTCCTGCCTCACAGCTGATTTATTTTTTCCCCAGCTAGAATACAAATGTAGTCTTGTAGATGTATAATATTATATTATTTTGGTATTCAAGAGATCAGTCAAGGCAAACACAGTTACGATTCATACTGTGTTTTAAGAACTGCAGAAACAACAAAACCAATGTGATTTATAAAAATCTCTCATAACTTCAAAGCTGTTAGGAAACTGTTAAATACTGTAGAAGTTCTTGGAAATGTAGTTTAGATCTAGAAATCCAAAAATTCTGACTATGTTGCTGCCAAAGTTTGAGAAGATTGTATTTTGTTGTGGAACATAAACAATGAGATGAGAGACAATGGAGTTACTCTAGAGATGAATTTGATCAATTAGAACCCAAAATGTTAAGTATCTGTTTTTACAGACTAACTATGCAATTTCAGACACTGCACCAATTTAAAAAATAATCAAATTATCAACTGCATTTAAAGAAGTATACAAAAAAAATCTAAACTGATTAAATTTATATTTTAATTATTTCCCATGGTAAACTTCTTTTTGGTATGGAAAGATTGCAGAAATTTACTATTCTGGACATCCTCAGACTAAAGTAGGAGAGACAGTGTGGCCTAAGAGTACAACACTAAACTGGGACTCCGGCCACTTGGGTTCTATTCCTGGTTCTACCACTGGCCTACTAAGTGACAATTCAATTAAAAGTAGAATGCCAGCAATGTCCCTCTGCCATGTACATTGGCCAAACCGGACAGTCTCTACGCAAAAGAATAAATGGACACAAATCTGATATCAGGAATTATAACATTCAAAAACCAGTAGGAGAACACCTCAATCTCCCTGGTCATTCAATAACAGACTTAAAAGTGGCAATTCTTCAACATAAAAAACTTCAGAAACAGACTCCAACGTGAAACTGCAGAACTGGAATTAATTTGCAAACTGGACACCATCAATTTAGGCCTGATTAAAGACTGGGAGTGGATGAGTCATTACAAAACCTAATTTCCCCATACTAATTTCCCCCTACTGTTACTCACACCTTCTTGTTAACTGTTTGATATGGGCCACCCTCATTACCACTACAAAAGTGATTTTTCCTCTCTTGGTATTCTACTGTTAATTGAATTGTCTCTTTAGACTGACCCCCCACTTGGTAAGGCAACTCACATCTTTTGATGTACTATATGTATATATACCTGCTACTGTATTTTCCACTCCATGCATCTGATGAAGTGGGTTCTAGCCCACGAAAGCTTATGCCCAAATAAATCTGTTAGTCTCTAAGGTGCCACAAGGACTCCTCATTTTTTTTATAATTAAAGAGGCTCTTGTTTAACTTAGCCCAGTGTTTCCCAAACTTGGGACGCCGCTTGTGTAGGGAAAGCCCCTGGCAGGCCGGGCCGGTTTGTTTACCTGCCGCGTCTGCAGGTCCGGCCGATCGCCAATGGGAGCTGCTGGAAGTGGCGGCCAGTATGTCCCTCGGCCTGCGCCGCTTCCAGCAGCCCCCATTGGCCAGGAGCAGCGAACCGCGGCCAGTGGGAGACGCGATCGGCCAGACCTGCGGATGCGGCAGGTAAACAAACCAGCCCAGCCCGCTAGGGTCTTTCCCTACACAAGCAGCGTGCCAAGTTTGGGAAACACTGACTTAGCCAAAAATGAACTGTATCCACTGCATGATGTTGGCACAAAGCCAAAGACAGGGCAATTTGTGAACTAGTGAAAGTACAATGAATTTAATTTATTTTAACATGTGACCTTTTCACTATGGAAAAACATTCATGCCCATGACTTTGGTAAACACTGCAAAGTGGGATGGTAACTGTCACTCTCTATGAATGTTTTTATAGGGTTCATCAACTCTCATAAAAACAGTACATCCCTGAAAGCTTTCGCTACAAATGGAGTAGATAGGAACCTATGGAAGCAGAAAAACCACACATTCCAAGGCCTTCATACTGATTTTGCAGTATTTTCCAAAGTATAAAGTTTCATTTTAAAAAAATGTTACAAATCCCTTTAGTTACAATGAACTTTCATATTGCAAATTTATGCACTGTTGTCATGAGTCTGGACATAGAAAAAGTAAAACAATTGCACTAATTGAAATACTGGAGAACTATTCCCCATTCATCTCAATAAGATGTTGGCTCTGACGCCTAACTGTGACAATTTAAATGTTAGCATTTATTACGCACTTCACTGCTTATCATACCAGTAAACATCCAGTTAAAAAGTGGTTATATTGGATGCTGTGCCTGAATTCTCTATTAATGAGAATCACAAAACGTAACAAAGGAATAAAAGCATCAAGTATTACAAATGCAAAAAGAAAAATATTCTATCAGAATATATGTGGGGAGGGGTTCTCAGCAGAAGACTTGTCTTTTCCTAAACCCCACATCACAGCAACTTTCCTTGGCCATGAGGAGATACATGGAACTCCTATTTGGACCCCACTGATGCTGCTATTTACTTGGCAACAGAGCAATGCAAAATACTCCTGCCACCTCCAGGAGTGGAACATGCTGACTCAGCAGAATTCTCAGCCCTAACGGCTCAGGAATTGAACTGTAGTTTCAAATCCCACCATATTACGCTAACCACAGGACCAGTCCTCAAACAGCTTTTTTATTTAAATAACTGATTTGCATACTACTATCCTTTAAAATTAGAATAAAACTGGCATGCAGTGTGAAAATGCCAATGCTGAACGCCTACATAGCCTTCCCCTGTTTTATCATCAAAATTTAGTACTTATGTAGTGTGCTGGAAACAATCCTTCCAAATGTTCCATAAATGACCAGCCATACAGTTTATACAATAGTAATCATCAGGACACTATTTCCTTAGCAGATGGAAATGCAACAAAATCAAAGCTTTGAATCAGTGTATTAAAATAAAACTCATATATACATTGCTAAATGTGGACCTTGATGTATTATACTTTCTAGCTTCTAAGGAATAAAATAAATTACCAGCCACATAAAAGGGAGGTACCAGGCATTTAATGAAGTACCATGGATGCATTTAAAAAGTTCATTCTGGTTTTAGAGGTAGTAGAATTTCAAGAAATAAAATTTAAATAAAGAATGCTGCATAGATTGGTAATACAAAGTTAATTTTGGTTTTATAGGTAAGTGCACCCAATGAAAGGAGGGAGGTAAATGAGCCAACTAACATATGTATGTGATAGTGAAAGACATCATGTTGTATAAGGTAGATGGATTTCTGTAAGCTATGACTCCAGTATGGTTATCCGATAATTGTAGTATTTGCATATTCAATGGCAAAACCCAGATGGACACCCACACATTCAATTGCTGGATATGTGTTTTCTGCAGCACTGTTGCACCATGATTCATCAGGTACTATTCTGAATTCCAGATTATTCTGCTTGAGTAGGAGAAGTTTCATCTATACTAAATTTAGGTGGTAAAAAAAGTGGTAGGTGGCCAACAGTTAGCTGGTTTCAGTAGTCCATGCAGCTTTTTTGTACTTAGTCCATGCAGCTTTTTTGTACTGGGGTCCAGATTTCTCTGGTGGAATAGTAGAAGCAAAACTTGTTCTCAGTTTTGTTGATACAATTTCTGTGTTTGTGAACAAAATTTGGCAGGATCCAGCTGAACACAGAAACTGAATCCAAGTTTTTGCAATGCTAGGGCACATCTTAAGGTACAGGAGGGGTGGCTAAACACATTCTCTATTTAGACAGTAGAATTTGAGAGACTGGGATGAAAACTTGGCTTAATCCAGGCTTCAGATGTTGAATCTGGATTTTTGTGGTTCTGTTGCAACAGAATGCACTGGCACACAATTTTTTTCCTGGGGCATGAGCAGCTAAACTTGTTCTTTGTTTAAGTGGAATTGGCAGTGTGGGAACCAAAAATTGGCTGGATTCAGGTGCCAGATTGAGGCATTTGTGATATTGGGATGTCTGGAGTCCAGATTTTATTGCTGTAAGAATAGCATATACACCATATTCTCTATTTAGACATTATAATTAAGGGACTGTGGACCGAAAATTGGCAGGGGTTTTGCAGTAAAGTTGTTGCACTACAGTTTTTTTGATTGTTGTTGTGGTGGTGGTGTTTTTCGTTTATTTGTTTGTGGTGCAGTAGGAGAGGCTAAACTCGTTTTCTATTCTGAGTTACAATTTGGGGGCTTCCGTACAAAAAAGATCAGCAGGATCCAGACAGATCCAAATTTCACCCAAACCTTTGATGAGAACCTGTGCTTCTCTCTAAAATTACAGAAACATGCTCAGAGGTGAGTAGAGGAGGAGGTATTTACTAGTCCTCCTCTCCCCCCCCCCATTAACCCCACCACACCAACTGTCTGCCCCCCCCTTACCTGATAATGTCATCGTTGTGTCCCAAGAAGAATTTCTGGGTGTGCTCTCTGGTGTTATAAATCACCCCGACTCCAGCCACGAAGTAAACCACCTCCTTGCCTGCCGTGTAGTACAGGTTGTTGCGGCACTGGTGACCCCTGTACCCGTAAACCCATTCCAGACGGAGCTGGCATCTAGGAGCTGTCCGATCCGCCATGATCACCAATCCCCACTCCCTCAAGCACACACAAAACCTAGTGCCGCACTCCCTTCCCCCCCCCCTTTAAAATTTTCCTCTCTTTTAAACGTTATCAATTCCTGCCTAGCAGCTGAATCTTCAGGTGCACTTTCCAATGCTGATTTTAATCAGAAAACACATTCACGGACCAGCTCTGCTGCTGCTGCCGTTGCTGCCGCGGCTGCTTCTGTTGTGCTGCCACCATAATCTTCTGTTCCCCGAGACAAGAAGCTGCTGCCTCCCCGCTGCTTTGCAGCCCAGACAACTTCTGGGGGGAGGAAGGGGGATAATGCACATACACGTAAATTAATACCACACAGGTCTTTTCTTTCCAAAGGCAAAGTAACTTGTGTATGTCACCACCACCTGCAGAAGAGTCCTGGCTGTGTCTCCGCTAATGCACTTTCATGTCTTCCTGCAAAAAGGCTTTCTGGATTTTTCCCTTTTAAAATTTATGTCAGTAGATTTAAACTGAAAAGGAAAAAGAGGAAAAAAAAGTATATTTAAAATGTGAAATAAACGTGTACTTAAAATGCAAAGTGCAAAGGGTTTTCCAGCAATAAATCTGAATTTAATCTGTCAATTCTAAACGCGTTATACGGAAGTCTTCTACGCTTTTCCACCATGATCCATTTGCAATTGTCAATCTGCATACAGGATAATGTTAAAGAGAAACAGAATGAATATAATACACCCAAACCTCTTCCCCGCTCCGTCCCAAAAAATAGCTCTCTCGGAGTCTAAAACAACAATTTAATTCAAACACTGTCCATTTTGCAGCCATCAAAACATTTCAATTTACCGTCACAAGAGAGCATTTTAAAAAAAATGTTTACTACCATGTATTGGAATAACATTTTTTTTCCTGCGCCAACACACACTTTCATGATTTCTTTTTCCTTGCCCTAAAGCCGGAATTAATTTTTTAGTTCTTATCTGTTCTGCGTGGTTTCTCCACATCCTTTGTAACATTCACCTCAAAACACACTCGTTCACCAAAAAAACAGTCACAAACGTCAGAGAGAGATTTCTGAATCAGAGAAGAAGAAAAGCAAAGACTCATGCAGATAACACTGTTCAGTACTAGATGGAAGGGGAGGGTAGGAATAAGCTAACCAGCAAAAGGCTAAACCATGCACCTATTTCCACAGAATATGCCTCTAAGCATATTCATTATCCTCCATTTAACCTTATATTAACAAACTAAACCAGAATGTATTGATATCGGGTAATATAAACTGTACCTCACAACCACAGCAGTACTCCCCAGTGGTACCTCCCCCCCGACACATAAGCAATATTCCCCACATAGTATATAACCTACTATCGATGAATCCACACTGAAAGCAAAACGACCTTTAGGGCAAAATCTGGCATAACACACAAAGATATACTCCACACAAGAAATATAATCCGGCATCACACTCAAAACAAAAAAAAAGTCCATGGTGGTGATATAACCCGGCGCTGTCCCCCAGAGCAACACTCCACAGAGGGGACTGGACTGGGGAGCTTTAAACTTCATGTCACACGCTGAGCAATATTCCCCATAGCAGGAGTAAAACGGGGCATCATCCTGCACAGGAGGTAATCTGATACGAATACCCCCCAGCCAGAGAAATTTTCCCACAGGAATGAACGGATACGAACACTCACAGCCAGAGCAATGATCTCCTTGGCGGGGGGGGGGGGGTATAACGCAGGGCACCGTGCCCCAGAGGGGCAAGCGGATACTAACCCCACAGCCAGAGCAACGATCCCCTCTGTCTGTGTATGGGGGCACCGTGCCCCAACCAGGGGAGCGAGCGGATACTAACCCCACAGCCAAAGCAATACTCCTCTGTGTGTGGGGAGGAGGTATAACACAGGGCACCGTGCCCCACTAGGAGGTGGTAACGGAGGATGTGACCTGACACCAAAGCCCACAGCCAAAGCAGCGTGCCCCAGCGGTCGCTATCTGTCACCTGGCAGCAGCGCTCTTCCCTGCAGCCTGGTCCGTGTGCTCCGAAGCCCTGAGGCGAGTGGCAGCGGAGGCGAGTGCAGCTCGCCCAGGCAGCGCGGGGAGGAGAATGGCACTCCCTTGGCTGCTGGCAGGCGTCCCCTCCTTCCCCCTCCCGGGGCTCAGACTCCAGCGCACACGGCCAGGCATGTTTCCTAGGCAGCCCTGGCGCCTCATTCAACGTGGGCGGGAAGGTTAGTGAGTTGTCGTAACCGGCTTTGGAGAATCGGGGAGATTCTGTTGGAAACCCCGACGCCCACAGCTGCTCGCGGAACCGGCTTGGCGGCTTCCCAAAGTGGATCATGGGGATTGGAGTTTCACCTGCGCCTTTGAGTCGCCTCGCCCGGCAGGAGAGAGTCCGTGAGGCGCCTACAAGTCCCAAGATGCAACGCGGCTGGGACCCCGCCCCGTCCCCTCGCGGTTGCTGTGGCGCTGGCTATGCGGCTTGGTGGTTTTGGGTTATGGCTGCATCTGACAGAAACTACGGATGAGGGGAAACAAATGGGCTGCGGAGCAACGGCCAAGGTGGGGGAGTGTCCTGCCACGCCTGACACTCTGTCTGCGCCATTGCTCATGCACAGTTTCCCCATCCTCCCCTTTCCCTCCCGTCCTGTCAAGCTTCCCGCCCTCTATTGCCTCAGCCTTTGGGTGCGCCACTCCCCTCCCCACATCCCCTCACTCTTACCTTTCTCCCCCCTCCCCCACAGTGGGAACAGTCTCTGCTTACACCAGGGCTGGATTTCACCCTCCCCTCTGGCTATTTCTAACTAAATTTTCCTTGGCTGCCTTCCACCCCTGCCCCACTCTGTTTAAAGACCTGCCTATTGAGCTATTTCCAATGGAAATATTACTAGGTTTGCCAGCCTCAAGCCTTCAAACACAGCGACCCTGAAAGCCTGAGATTGGCTGACAAATCATGAGGTTTTAAAAAATAAAAACTTGGGGTGCTTTTATTTGTCTTCTGGGGTTTGGCCCTTTAGTGTCCATGTTTCTAGCTTTTCTCTGCACCAATAAGGGCTAGACACATCCATTTTTTTAAATTAAAGCTGAGAATCTCACAAATATAAAGGACTCCAGGAGCAGGGCCTATACATAAAACACCAGATATGAGACTCTCCCGATCCAGTGTGCTATACTATGCTGCATCCCTAGAGAGAAGGCGGTAATAGCACAAAAGTACTTACATGCAGTGAGAGTGCCCTAGATCCCTAAAGTGTTCATCCAAGATTTTGAATTTGATTTTTGGTATTGTAAAGGTTGTTACTATTTGACCCCTTGGTGGTGCTTTTGGGAATTGTGCTTCAGCAGAATTTTGAAAGTCAACACAGGGTCCAGATAATAGGCCAGATTTAATTCAATGATCATGAGGAAATATAATTTATGCTTCACTACACCCACTGGCGAAGCTACACCAGAGAGGGATTCACTGTCAAGGAAAAGCAGCTTTAAATTCTGACTAGTGTGTTATTGGAATCCATCTGGTAAATAATCCTCAGAAGATGTATGCTGAGCAAGAGTTGGTTTGGTTTGTATTACTGCCTTGTGTTCCAGAATGACTTTTTACCACCAGAGGCCTGCAAGCTAGGTTATACCAACTAACAACATGGTGCCAAGTATCAGAGGTGTAGCCATGTTAGTCTGTATCCACAAAAACAACGAGGAGTCTGGTGGCATTAACAGATTTATTTGGGCATAAGCTTTCATGGGTAAAAAAACCCACCTCTTCAGATGCATGGAGTGAAAATTACAGATACAGGCATAAATATACTGGCACGTGAAGAGAAGAGAGTTACCTTACAAGTGGAGAACCAGTGTTGACAAGGCCAATTCAGTCAGGGTGCATGTGGTCCACTCCCAATAATTGATGAGGAGGTGTCAATACCAAGAGAGGGAAAACTGCTTTTGTATTGAGCCAGCCATTCCCGGTCCCTATTCAAGCCCAAATTAATGGTGTTAAGTTTGCAAATGAATTGTAGCGCTGCAGTTTCTCTTTGAAGTCTGTTTTTGAAGTTTTTTTGTTGAAGGATGGCTACTTTTCAATCTGTTATTGAATGTCCAGGGAGATTGAAGTGTTCTCCTACTGGCTTTTGTATGTTACCATTCCTGATGTCTGATTTGTGTCTATTTATTCTTTTACATAGAGACTGTCCAGTTTGGCCAATGTACATGGCAGAGGGGCATTGCTGGCACATGATGGCATATATCACATTAGTAGATGTGCAGGTGAATGAGCCCCTGATGGTGTGGCTGATGTGATTGGGTCCTCTGATGGTGTCGCTAGAGTAGATATAGGGACAGAGTAGGCAACGGGGTTTGTTACAGGGATTGGTTCCTGGGTTAGTGTTTCTGTGGTGTGGTGTCTAATTGCTGGTGAGTATTTGCTTCAGGTTGAGGGGCTGTCTGTAAGCGAGGACTGGCCTGCCTCCCAAGGTCTGTGAGAGTGAGGGATCGTTTTCCAGGATAGGTTGTAGATCGTTGATGATCTGCTGGCTCACTACAAAAGCAGTTTTCCCTCTCTTTTGTTTTTTATCCACGAAAGCTTAGGCCCTAATAAATCTGTTAGTCTTTAAGGTGCCACTGGACTCCTCGTTGTTCAACTAACAACAGAGACCACTTGTAACGGGTTCGGTCACAGTGACCCCCTTGGGACTGTCACCTGATGTGCTGGAATTACTTCTGAGCCCATTTTCCCTGCCAGCTTGGGACTCCAGAACCCTGCCTTGTTGAGCCAGACAAGCTAGCCTGCTGCAACACAGACTCAGGTCTGGTCCATGCCCCAAGGCTGCAGACTTTAACCAAAAACAGCTCAGCAGATTACCTATCTCCAGCACCCAGACACCCAGTTCCCAATGGGATCCAAACCCCAAATAAATCCGTTTTACTCTGTATAAAGCTTATACAGGGTAAACTCATAAATTGTCCACCCTCTATAACACTGATAGAGAGATATGCACAGCTGTTTGCTCCCCAGGTATTAATCACTTACTCTGGATTAATTAATAAAAGTGATTTTATTAAGTATAAAAAATAGTATTTAAGTGGTTTCAAGTAATGACAGACAGAACAAAGTAAGTCACCAAGCAAAATAAAACAAAAACATGCAGGTCTAAGCCTAATACATTAAGAAACTGTTTACAGGTAAAATCTCACCCTCAGAAATGTTCCAATAAGCTTCTTTCACAGACTAGACTCCTTCCTAGTCTGGGCCCAATCTTTTCCCCTGGTACAGTCCTTGTTAGTTCTAGCTCAGGTGGTAACTAGGGGATTTCTCATGACTGGCAGCCCCCTTTGTTCTGTCCCACCCCCCTTTATAGCTTTGGCCCAAGGCGGGAATCTTTTGTCTCTCTGGGTCCCCACCCCTACTTCTAAATGGAAAAGTACCAGATTTAAGATGGATTTCAGCATCATGTGACATGTAAGACCCCCAGCCTCCATTCTTCCTGGGCTGGCTTACATGAACACAGGAAGGCTTACAAGTAAACAGAGCCATTTACAACCAATTGTCCTAGTCAGTGGGAGCCATCAAGATTCTAAACCACCATCAATGGCCCGCACTTTGCATAATTACAGTAGGACCCCAGAGTTATACTTTATATTTCTAGCTTCAGATACAAGAATGATACATACATACAAATAGGAGACGTATATTCAGTAGGTTATAATCTTTGTTATGATACCTTACAAGAGACCTTTTGCATAAAGCATATTCCAGTTACATCATATTTATACTCATAAGCATATTTCCATAAAACATATGGAGTGCAACGTCACACCACTATTACATGATTTAGCTCAATTTGGGACATTTTTATTAAGAGGGGAGGGGAAAACCACCTTTCAGAGACATGGGAGCCATATTTTCTTTAATATGTGAAATAGAAAATATAAAAGCCTCAAGGGACCAAAAACTTATACAAGCTTTGGTTTATTAATAAAATATCTGCAATTTTCTCATTCTTCACTGGTTTGCAGTGTATTGTGGATGGTGCCGTCAATCTTTTTTCACGACTCAATTGTGTAGTAATCTTTTTTGAGTACTTCCATGTGAAGTCTGCAAACTAAACGTTAAATGTTTCATAAAAACTCACTCAACGCAAAGTCAAATCTAGTCTCTTCCTCCACGTTTGTACTGCAGTTCTGGAACAAGGTATGTAGGATGTTTATGACCTGCATACCGTTATGGTGTTCTGCATACCTGCTTGTCACAGAGCCCAACTCTGCCGGGGCTTTCTTGACAGCCGTAGAAGGGGACTGCAACTCTGTATATTTATGGGCTAACCACCTCTGTGTTGTGGGCACACTGTACCTAATACTGCAACAGTGGTTGCAAAGTGGCTCTGCTGGGACTCCAACATTGAGGGTAAGTATGCAAATGGGGAAATCTTGGTTGGCTTCTTGGGATTTGTTCAGCTGTGGGGAGCATTTCCCCACCCAAGTTTCTTTACTTAATACTAATAAAGCTTCCTTCCAACTTTTCTCAGATCCATACCATCCTCCCTATTTTAATAAACAATTTTTAAAATGCATAAAAGACCAAGCTTAACTGATTCTTTCTTCACAGCCATCATTTGCACTGAATTCAGTTGTCTTTTTCAGCAGTTACATGCCAAGTCTATGTCAGAATTTGCTTCCTGCTTTGTCCAAAATTATATAGATAGAGATTGAAGTTGTTGCTTATTGTTATTACCATACACTCAGATTGTTATTATAGTATATGGGCCTTTTTTCTAAACGAATAGCTGTAGAAAATAAGAAACATTTCTGCTTGCAGAATAAAATCTATGGAAATGCAAAAAAAAAAAAAAAAGAAGAAGAAGAAGAAGAAAGAAGAAAGAAGTCAAAGCCAAATGTAACTTTGTAACTATGTGGATAAGGTGTTGGATACATATTAAAAGCCCTGATCGGCCAGGAAGCCAGTTACTGGAGAAACTGCCTTTCTCCTTATACCCCTCCCTGCATTTAAGGTCTGTTGGGACGCTTATGCTGCTGGTTGCTAAGACTGAACTTTCTAGAAGTGGCAACAGAGCTTTCATGGTGGAAGTCCTTTGTGTTTGGAATTCACTCCCCTCTGGTAGTATGCCAGAGAGTTGATTTGGCAGTCTTCAGGCCATGATGTAAGGTACACTTACATGAGTGTCTCCCATCCTGACACTATGAGAGCAATATGACTGCACAGATTTAAACTATGCCTTTTGGAGTCAAGTCTATGTTTAATTTTGTATGCTCTTAGGGCCAGATTTGTAAAATTATTTAAGTTCCTAAAGATACAGGTAGGCATCTAGTGGGATTTTTCAAAAGCTTGAAAATCCCACCTGATACTTATCTACATTTTTAGACATCTGTAAATACCCCCATAACTTTTTCCCAGTGGTTACAACATCACAACATTCAACCAGGATATGGATGGCTCTGGTTCAAGTCCCTCCCCCCCTTCTCTGATGTGGAGCAGGGAGTTGTACTTGGTCTCCCACCTCCCAGGTGAGTGCTCTGAGCATACCTACTAGATTGGGCCCCAAAGGCAAGATAAGTGGGGGAATGTCTCTAAGCTGTGATCCCACTGGAGCTTGAATCAGGTGCCAAGCATCTGGGTGGTGTTAGGATTTAGGCAGCTGTATCCACACCCAGCTGCTGAGGTGTAGGTGCCCAGTGGACTTCAGTGGTAGAAATGTAGGCAATTAGGGACTTCAGGTGCCTACAGCATTATGCATCAGGTAAGCAGGAATTTTGTGGATGTCAGTATTGCCTAAATCAGGGCTTCCCAAACTAGGGGTAGGGACCCTTCAGGGGGTCGTGAGGTTATTACATGGGGGATCGCGAGCTGTCAACCTCCACCCCAACCCCACTTTGCCTCCAGCATTTATAATGGTGCTAAATATATTAAAAAGTGTTTTTAATTTATAAGGGGGTTTCACCCAGAGGCTTCCTATGTGAAAGGGGTCAGCAGTAAAAAAGTTTGAGGACCACTGGGCTAAATGTTGGACATGGGCACCTAAAGTGGCAGTTACAAACCTAAGTCCCCTTTGTGGATCCCACCTGTAGAAGCTAAGTAGTATGTGCTTAAAACATTTAAATATATATTTAACTTTACTTTACAGAAGTGTACTTTTTAAAGATTTAAGATACTTCACACTCTTTTAAATTTTGATATTATAAAACTTCTTTGTTGAAGTGCATTGTGCTGATTATGAATAGGTAACTTATATTGGTAATTTTAAGAAAGAGCAGTTTAAACAATTATTGTGAGGCATGAATCCCTGTTCAATAAAGCTGGTACTGAATCCCAAAGGACCAAGTATCCCAAAGACATAACTATGAGAAACCAAGCATAGGATTAATAAAATGATATACTCTCATTGAATTTCAAAGGGTTTAGCTAAATTGTAATTAGGAAGCTCTACTTACTCTATTTGCATGTTGGATGATGATTGGTTTTAGAAAACTGAATCTTATGTAACTATAATATTTCTTCCCCACTGAATACTGTGTGAATATTTTTCAGTTATTTAATCTATATATTATATTTAACTTCACATAAATGTCATAGAGCTATTTTTATGTCTTGTATAAATGTGAATGAGTAAATTTAATCAGACTTTTTTCTGAAACAAAAACACTGGGAAGTAGCAACATCAATATATGCACCATAACCCTAATTCTTCATTCTCTAATGTAGATAACATTGTCATTTAGTAAAACATGGCACTAGTTCAACTGCACAGAGATCTAAAGGAATACTGATTTCGTCTGTTTCACAGATACTCTCCAAAATGCATTATCAGTAAAAGTCAAGATATGACTCAATACTTCACCTTATCTTATATAACTGTGCTGTTGTAGTACACATAGCTGTTCTATGTGTGAGTGGATAATTGTAAACATCAGTCTTCTCATGCTTTCACTTATAACACCAAAGAAAATTATATTAAAATACTGCCAGGATTTATTTCTCCCCTCTCTCTGGTCTCCATTCACTGCTGCTGGAGAGGGGTTGTCCATTGGTGGTGCAATAGGCTTGGGCCACATGTGATAAGGGCATTGACATCATAGAAAAGGAGCTTGGTCTGATAGGCTGCTGCCTGAGCATACAACCCTTTACATCTGTGAGCCACTTTTGTGGGCAGCTGCATTGGTTGCTGTGGCAGCAAGGATAGCTTTCAAGGAGCCACCGGCTGCTTTACTGACATCTATGGACACATATCTGCAGTGGAAGTTGAGATGGAACTAGGTTCCTGCAGTTTTCTTCATCTCATTGTAGATTGGAGATTGTCTTCTCCTCTGCCCTGAGGACCCAGAATGGGAAAAACTGCTGATGTATATAGAAATTGGGTTGTATCCCTTTAAATAGTCCCTCTAGGGGCCATCACTATCAGCTGTGTTTCAGAAGCCATTAGAGGGCTCACAAATTATACACACTGCTGCTCTGGCTGGATTCTGGTGGCTTCTGAAACATAGAAGATAGTGAGGGCCTGCTCACAAACTATTTGAAAGTATAAAGGGATACTACCCAATTCCTATTCACTCCATACTTCCCCGCCTTTTGTGTAACATGATATTTTTTAAAAATTACAAGTGCATTCCCAAAGTTAAATATACAACAGTCACGATAGAAGAGTAAGTGTTACTCCATGGTCTTCATTAGTAAAATGCACTGGAGCTAAAGCTCTTCTACAATAGTTTTATTTTGATCACACTGCATACGATGGCTTCACTAATTCTAAAATGCTTTTCCTGGCCAGTTTCCTGTATGACAATTCCATTTAGAAAATGATGACTATATTGGCTCATTGTCCCAAGAGTTATTATTTTACATTACAGTAATTCCATTTACTGGCTTAATCATCCAAAAGATGAAAATCTTTTTGAATATACATTTTCCCTATTTTCTTTTTTGCAGTTTTTGTATAATCAAACTTTGGTCTCATGTCTGGCTTGTTGTTTGTCCTTTAATTAGCCTTTGAGCTACAATTCTTCGAGGCACTGTGCCCTCTCAGCTTGCACTGAAGTTAATGAATGGAGGGTACTCAACACCTCTCTGGAAGGATTCAGAACTTTGCAGGACTGGGGCAAAATTGATCTAACTTTTAATTTAGTTCTGCTTATATTTTGTAAATCTGCCTATCTCCCTCTTGCATAGGTAATTTAAAGGTAGTTGTGACAGAGTGTACCTGCCCTGCACTGGACAAAAAGGGGTTAATCTCATATTGTGAGCTAAGGAAGCCACATCCCTTCGCCACTGCTAGGCATGCTCCAATGGGAGCCTCAGACTAAAAGGAAGCAGCCCAGCTCAGTCTGGCCTAACCACTGAGGAAGGAGGATGCAGATTGCAGGCTCCTTCCTGGGAGCTGCTGGAGCCCCAGACCCTGGAGACCAAGCATGCCAAGACCCAGGCAGATACCCAGCTGCCCATGGAAGCCCAAGAGGAGACAGCACTGTTGGGATCTTTGCCAGCTGACAACCCTGGAGGTCCAGAAGACCTGTGGATGGTAGCACTGGAAAACAGGGTAGGAGGTAGCCCAGGGGAACTTTACATTGATCCAGTTGTGGAATCGGGACAAATGCAGTGTGTTTCAGGAGGATCCCTGCTGACCTAGTGGTGAATCCATTTGCTGCTGACAGAGCCCTAGGTTGTGATCCAGTGGAGTAGGGTGGGCCTGGGTCCCTCCACCCCAGACGCCACCCATCCTGGGTAGAAACCTACCACCTCCTCCCAGCCACTAGGTCACGCAGCCCTGTAGAGAAGGGCTGCCATATTCACTCTGGCCACTAGGCCACGCAGCCCTGTAGAGGAGGGCGGTCATTTGGACTCACCCATGGGGCTATAACGCCCCATCCACCTCTCCAAAAGGTGACAGGGTATACTATTCCTGGGGGAATTCTGCACCAAAAAATTAAAAATTCTGTGCACAATATTTTAAAATTCTGCAAAATTCTGCATATTTTATTTGTCAAAATAACACAATATAATCATGCCAGTTTCAATTATTTTGGTAATTTATTTCAAAATATCTGCCAGCAAGTATGTCTGTAACAATGCAGACCAAAAAAAAAAGATTCTGGTAATTTTTTTTTATAAATATATTCATTACTAGGCATATTAATACAAAACTGTGAGTAATTCATTTAAATTACAATACAGAACTGTATTTCATGCACACATGAGAAGCAATGCAAAGGCTTGGGAGTGTCAGGGATAATGGAGGAACTGAGGGAGAGGGAAGGAGCCTGGAGTGAACCTGGAGAGTTGTTGGGTGTGGGTGGGAGAAGTGTGGAACAGTTTTTGGGGGGGGCAGGATTGTTAGGGAGTTGGGGAACCTCCCCCATGCAGACCCCGGCTGATCCCAAGCCTCTCCCATTCAGTCAGGCACATCTTCCCCTGTCTCCAAACACACCCCTATCCTGATGGGTCCCTGCAGCCTCCTTCCCATGTGGTCATGCACCCCAACTCCCATTCAGCCCCTGGCTCAACGCTGTCACACTAGCTCCTGAGTCCATGCCCCACTCTGTCTCCCCCACTAGCCCTTCTGAACCCCAGTCTGTGACCCCCCCCCCCCCCCCCCCCCTGTGCCCCCCCCCCCCCCACCGCTCCCCCCCTCCCCCCTGGCTCCCTCCCCCCCTCTTCCCCCCCCCCCAGCCCTTCTTACCCCCAGTCTGTGCCCCCCCCCCCCCCAGAAGCCCTGTGTGCCCCACTCTGACCTAACCTGACTCTCTGGACCAGGTGCTGTGATGAACTTCTACACCTGTGGAAATTCTGTGCCACTGCACGCACACAGAATTTTTTTTCCCCACAGAAAATACATTGTGCCCCAGAAGTGATGTAATTCCACCTTTTGCCCACCAGAGGCCACTATGGCACCAGAACAGCCTGCTGAATTCATGCTGTTGGCTGTTCTGGCACCACAGTGGCCTCTGGTGGGCAAAAGGAAGAACTGCAGCACTTCTGGGTCAGAATGTGTTTTCTGCGGGGGAAAAACTAAAATTCTACGGGAGACATGAATTCTTCACATGTGCAGTGGTGCAGAATTCCCCCAGGAGTAGTGTACCTGCCCTGTGACAATTGGTGGAGAATGCAAGCAACAACCGGGATCTGCTAAAAGGCCTGAGCAGGCCGTCGCCTCTTCTGTTTGTCGGTCGTGCCAAGCTAGGATGGAGATGGACAAGATTCTGAAGTGGCTGCAGGAGAGTCAGCAGCAGCAGCACCCGCACCAGACACAGCTACTACAGATACTACTACTATTATGCGAGAGCTGTCCGCCTAACACCAGACCCAACAAGAATGCTTGATCCAGCACATGGCAGCACTAAGACGACAAAGAGGATCACCTTCCTCCACCCAGTTGGCTCGGATGCAGGGACCTCCAAGTTGGTCTCCCTGTATGGCTCACAAAGATGGGGCCCAGCAATGACCCTGAGGTGTTCCTGGTGACTTTTGAGTGGGCTACCACCGTCACCCAGTGGCCCCCAGACTCGTGGGCTACCCTCCCGTCCCCATATCTGGTGGGACCAGTTCAGTCAGCCTATCAAAATCTAGACCCCTTCCAGGACACCCTGGAATATGGGAAGGTGAAGGCAGCCATCTTAGATCAGACTGGCATCAGCCCCGAGACTTACCACCAATGCTTTTGCTGAGAATGGTACCCACCTGGGGACAAGCTAAGGGCAGTAGCCAATATCTCCAGGACTATACTTGGTGATGGCTGGAGCCAGAGAAATGGTCTGCGGCTCAAGTGGTGGAGTCAGTGACCTTAGAACATTTTACCCAAATCCTCCCTAGTGGGGGGAAGGATGAGTACAGCAGCAGTGACCAGCGACTGTCACCAAGGCCATTGAGCTGATGGAGAATTACCTGGTGGCCCAGGGGTCAGATCCACAACCCTGTAAACCAGAAAGCCCAGACAGCAAAGACAGACCAGGTGGAGAAAGCCCCCGCCAAGCTATGTGGACAGCCGTCACCCCAAACCCTGACCAGAGGCGACCGGCCAGCCGGGCCCTGACTCAGAGAGAGGAAGACCCATCAGGAGGACCATCACCAATGAGAGCAGACCTACCAGCTGAAGGAATGTGGACTGGAGGGGTACTTTCGGCAGGACTGCCCATATATCAACTGCTACTATAGCCAGGTGTGGGTGGCCAGCCCTCAGGCCAGGAAGAGGGACCCAGAGAAACTCTGAGCCCCACACAGGTTGAATAGTACCCAGCAATGAACCTTGGTGAACTCCAGGTGTAGTCAGAAGCTCATCCAAGTTGACCTGATCCCAAACCACAAACCGGCAGGGACTGAGATACACCTACAGTGCATCCACAGGGATGTACAGTCTGGGTAAGATTGGAGACCACCTACCATGACAGTGTCCACCAGGTCAACCAGGCCTCCAAATTGGCTTACCCCATGATCCTGGGACATGACTGGCCTTGGTTCCTTGAGCTCCTATGAGAATGCGGCCGCTCACGCCAAGACTGGAAGAAGAAAGGGCCAGCAAAGAGGGTTTTTCTTGGTTACCTCATGAACCCCAACCCTGGGGAAGGGCCTGTGATGGGTTGGACACCCCCCCCCCCATTTGGGATGCCACCTGATGTGCTGGGGGTCCCACTGCATCCGCTCGTCCCACCAGCCTGGGCTTCCTCACCCTGTCCTTGCTGTGCCAGGCCTTCAAGCCTTCTCTAGCATACAAACAGGTAAGGCCACACACAGCTGCAGACACAGACTGAAATCAGCACTGTGTGAGAAGAATCAGCTCAGGGATTTACTCAGCACTCACGTGCACACCGCCTTTGGGGAATAAACCCAAAATAATATTGTCTTGTGCTATATAGAAAAATCTGCACCATGCAAGCTCATCAAAATCGGCCTCTCCCTCAATGTGGACAGATATGCACAGCTTCTTGGTCCCCCCTCCCCACCAGATATGAATTGCACTAACTGGGTTATGTTATAAACAAGAAATAAGTTTATTAACTACAAAAGGTAAATTTTATGTGATTAAAGGGGATAGCAAACAGAACAAAGCAGATTACTGAGCAAATAAAACAAAACACGCAAACTAGGCTTAATACACTCAAGAAACAGGTTACAAAATGTAATTTCTCACCCTCAATGTTGTTTTGGGCAAGTTGCAGAGTTTCTGTAGCTTAGAGTTCCAGTTATTTCTCTTTACAGACTGGATACCTATCTTAGCCTGGACTCAACCCTGACTTTCCCTCCAGATGTTTTTAGCAGTCTCCCTTCCTGGGCAGGCAATAGAGGAGAGTCAAGATTAACCCCCTCCCTAGCCTTAAAAAGGGTTTACCTAAAGCGGGAATCCTTTGTTTGATCCCCATCCTCCTACAGTGGAAAAGTGCCAGCAAGTTAAGACGTTGTCCAGTACCAGGTGACACGGTCACCTGACCCTGCTGTGTCAACGCAGTATCCCAGTATACATCTCAGGAAGGAGTGAGATTAGCATTTTCAAAGTTCTATTGTTCTCCTTAATGGCTCATCCAGGCTCTTTGCCTACCATCTGGTGGGCGTTTCCCAAGTGAAAACACAGTTGTAATTGTTACATAGTTAGTATTCCTAATTCCAGATGCAGAAATGATACATGCATACAAATTGGATAAACACATTCAGCAAATCATAACCTTTCCAATGATGTCTCATATGCCCCATCTTGCATAAAACATATGTTAGTTATGCCATATTCATATCATAACAATATTTCTATTAAGAATATAGAGTGTAATGTCACAGGGCCCTCTAAACTGTCCAAGACCCCAAGCAACTTGCACTCTGATGCGAGGATGCCTGTGGAGGATGCCCAGGCAGAGCTGGAATGCAACGGGGATTTTATCTGGAGACAGAGGGAAGACCTGACCCTATGCTGGGCCTGGGAATAGGCAACAACCCCAGACCAAGATGGGGTGAGGACCCTAAGCCGCCAAAAGGACCCCGAGATCTGGATGGATCATGTCTACCAGGTGGTTAAAGACCCACACACCCGGAAAGACTTCTGGCAGCTGCTGGTCCCACAGAAGATGCAATGGGGCCTCCTACACTTAGCCCACTCGGTGCCCTGGGTGGGGCACCTGTGGAGAGAGAAGACCTTCAGAGGGTAGCTCGAAGGTTCTTTTGGTCAGGCATACATCAAGAGGTTAAGGACTACTACACCTCCTGTCCTGAATGCCAATGAGTCGGACCAAAGGGGATACCAGAGGCCCCCTCATCTCATTCCCCATGGTTGGAGTGCCTTTCGAATGCATCAGCATGGACCTCATGGGACTGCTGGAGAAGAGCAGCATCCTTGTGGTCATTGACTATGTGACTTGGTACCCCGAGGCCATCCCCTTGTGCACAGCCAGGGCACCCAACATCGCAATGGACCTTGTGAAGATCTTTGCCAAGGTCAGGAAACTGCACAAAATACTGAAAGACCAGGGCACCAACATGTCATTGTGGTTAATGGTCAAATTATGCTGCTTAGTGAACATTCAGGCCCTCAAGACTTCGGTGTACCACTCCCAGATGGACAGGCTAGAGGAGAGGTTCAGCAGGACTGCAAAGGCGATGCTACACAAGATCAATGACTTTTGGCACTGGGACACATTACTACTAGTCCTGCTGTTTGCAGTGCGGGAAGTCCCCCAAGAGCTGACAGGTTTCTCACCCTTCAGGCTCCTCTATGGGAGGCAACCTAGGGGAATCCTTGATCTCCTAAGGAAGAACTGGGAGGAACAAGAAATCCGGGTCATAGGGTCATCCTGCTATGTGTTACAGCTATGCAAACAGCTCTGAATGCTGGGGGCGGGGGGCTCTTTGCCAGGGGGACCTACTACAGGCACAACAGGCACAGCAACAGCAGTACAAGGAGACCAGGCTACATAGTTTTGAGCCAGAAGACCAGGTCATGCTCTTGCTACCCTCTGCTGAGTCCAAGTTCCTGGCTAAGTGGCATGGCCCCTTTGAGGTTGCGCGGCAGGTAGGGCCAATAGACTATGATGGCAAAATAGACTACGGCTGCCTGGATGGCAAGAGGAGGTAAGTACTTACCATATAAACCAACTGAAAGCCTAGAAGGCCAAAGAAAGCCTACTCATCACCCCTTACCCCCTGTAACCTGAACTGGGGCCTCTAGTCAAGGGACCTCTGGATTCAAGACCAGTAACGATGGGACAAGAGCTCAGCCCTGTGCAGCAGGAACAGCTGTGATGTCTAGTGCAGGCCTTCCCGGACGTCTTATCAGTTTGCCCAGGGTGGAAAACTGCCATGAGCCACCACATTGCCACTATCCTGGGGCAAAAGGTGTGCGACAACCACTGGCCCCTTCCTAGGCAGAGGTGGGCAGCTGTCCAGAAGGAGTTGGAGATGATGCTGGACCTGGGAGTAGTGGAGGAATCGTGGAGTGAATGGCACAGCCCAATAGTCTTGTCCCAAAATTGGATGGCCCCGTCCAGTTCTGCATTGACTTTCAGAAGGTCAATGTCATCTCCCGATTTCCTGCCTACCTAACGCCCCAGATAGAAGAGTTTCTGGAGCGGTTGTGCGGGATAAGTTCCTATCTACCCTGGACCTGAAAAAAGGGTATTGTCAAATACCCTCAACGCCAAATTTGGAGGCAAAAACAGCCTTCCCTACTCAGTTTGTCCCATTCCAGTTTGTGACAATGCTGTTCAGACTGCAAAGAGCGGCCACCACATCCCAGTGGTTTATGAACCAGATCCTGCAGCCCCATGATCAGTATACAGCAGCATACATCAATAATATCGTGATCTATAGTGCCAGTTGGGAAGATCAGCTCCAGCACCTCTCCAACGCACTACGAGCCCTCACAGAGGCCGGGCTCATAGTGAACTTGGCCAAGTTACACCTCAGGCAGAGAGAGTTAACCTACCTAGGATACACCGTGGGAGGGGGAAAAACCATGGCCCTTGGTAAAGAAAGAAGCGCTCGGTTAGGGAACCTTGCAAAGAAAGAGAAAGGTAAGGTCCCTAGGGGTAAGGCTCAAGTGCGTAGGAAAGGACGTCCTAGGCTTACTGTTCCTGTGGTTAGTGCTCCCCGATCTGGGGTTAGGCTTTCTATGAGTAGGGCTTGCCACCCTAGACTTAGGGTTCTTATGGGAAGGCCACCTGGAGGTAAGGTTAGGATTCCTATCTGTGGCACTCCCCATCCTAGGGTTAGGGCACCTCTCGAGTGGGCACCTCGCCCT
>NW_020664484.1:0-2740 GCF_002925995.2 Terrapene triunguis
TCTAGGGACCAGCCCTCAGTGGGGCTCAGTGTCTGCTCCAGCCGTCTGGGGAAAAAACAGCCGAACCACCCACCTTTCCATGGTACATATTTTATCAGCTCAATAACTGAGCAAAAGCATCAACAAAACCTCACATAACAATGAAAAAACATTAATAAACCTGAGTACAGTAACAGGATAATTTAAACCATCCCAAAGAAATTAACGGTGCCTTCTAAGCGCTACCTAACACTCTGGGAAGGCGGCGAATCTGTGGAGTTAGCAGTACCGCAGTCCCAGGGCATCCTTAACCTCAAACACCAAGTGATACATTTCGGTCCCAGCCAAAGAGCAGATAGAGGGAGGGTCAGACGAGTCTCTGGTTGAAGTGAAAATTGCCGTCAGAGCTGTGGGTTCCATGAAGGCAGCCTGCCCAAATTATGGCTGATTAGGTAACAGCCAATCTCTTCCCCACGTCACACAATGGCACGTTCCAATAAGGCTGGTTGCACTGAACGGTCATACGACAAACGTAGGTGAAAACAACAGGTTTTCTCCAGGTTAAACGTACAGACCCTAACACCTGAAATACCTGCATGCGTGATAGCGAGGCTGTTTGACAAAGGGTTGTTTGAGGTACCCGAGCAACTACTCTATAGGCGCTGTGCTCATGAGCTCACATGCACCTGCGTCAACTTTCTCATTTCCTGCAGGGTGCTCGACCCCCAGCTCCGCCCCTTCCCACTTTTGTCACACTCCTGCCCCATTCCACCTCCCCTGAGCTCACCCCGCCCTCGCTCTGCCCCTTCCCCCCAGCACCTCCTGCACCCCACTGATCAGCTGATTGCGGCAGGCAGGGCCGGCTTTAGTCCGATTCGCCCGATTCCCAGGAATCGGGCCCCGTGCTTAAGAGGGCCTCGCGCCTTAGGTGCCTTTTAAATTTTTTTACTTTTTTTTTTTTTGGTATTTTTTTTTTTTTTTTTGTCGGCCCCGCTCCCCACGGCCCCACAACCCCGGCTGGAGCTCCGGTCCCTTTAAATAGCCCCCAGAGCCCTGGGATAGCGCGGGGCTCCGGGGGCTATTTAAAGGGCCGGGGCTCCAGCTGTCTCTGCTGCCCCGGTCCTTTAAATAGCCACCGAAGCCCCGCCGCTTCTCCTGGGCTACCCGGGCTATTTAAAGGGCCAGGGCGGTAGAAGCAGCCGGAGCTGGGGGCCCTTTAAATAACTCCCAGAGCCCTGGGGTAGCTGGGGCCTTGGGGGCTATTTAAAGGGCCAGGGCTCCAGCTGCCTCTGCTGCATCCCCTGCCTGCAGCCACTGCCTGCCGCACCCCCTGCCCGCACCAGTTATGCACCCCCTGTCCTGCCCGCACTAGCCCCACCCCCCTGCCCTGCCTGCAGCCAGCCCTGCACCCCCTGCCCACAGCCAGCCCCTGCCGCACCCCCTGCCCTGTCTCCAGCCAACCCCTGCCTCACCCCCCTGTGGCCCTGCCTGAAGCCAGCCAGCCCCACACACACCCCTGCCCGCACCAGCCCCGCACCCCCTACCCTGCCTGCAGCCAGCCCCGCACCCCCTGCCCTGTCTCCAGCCAACCCCTGCTACACCCCCCTGCCTGAAGCCAGCCAGTCCCGCACTCCTCTGTCTCCAGCCCTGCCAACCCCTGCCGCACCCCCCTGCGGCCCTGCCTGAAGCCAGCCCGCTCCACACACCCCTGTCTCCAGCCAGCCCCGCACCCCTTGCTCTGCCTGCAGCCAGATGCTACCTCCAGTCAGCCCCTGCCCTGCCTCCAGCCAGCCCCATGTCCACTGGTGCCCTGCAGTTCCCAGGGCAGTAACCCTGCCCATCTGCTTCAATGAGGGGGGCAGGGAGCAGCTGGGACCCACACATGTGCACACATGTGAAACGGCGGTCATTAATAACCGATCAACAGCATATATGACGCAATGTACATAATATATAATTTTATTATTTATATAGTTATGGAAAGTAAATAATACATGGAAGAAATGAAAGGCTTTTTTTTTTTTACGTTTTTTTTTTTTTTAGTCATCCCTGCTGGGGCCCCGCCGAAAATGTCCAAATTGGGCCCCGCACTTCCTAAAGCCGACCCTGGCGGCAGGTGGGAGGCGCTGGGAGGAAGGTGGAGGAGCTGGTCGATCCCCGGAGCACCCATGGAGTCAGCGCCTAGCTCATTTGTATTAAGGCTGATGGACTTGCAGGCTCGCTAGCGGTGACTCACTTGTAGGTGTCAGATCTTGGACGCCCCACGTTGCTCACTGCTACCTCTCAGTGGCCAGCTGGGGGGGTGAATGAACCACAGGGCGCTTTCTGTGGCACGGCCAGAGGCCAGCAGCCAGTGCAAACCAGCCTAACAAGTTAAGGCCAAAAAGCCAGAACAAAGGTTTCTTCCTTTCCTTTGGTTTTTGCAGATGATGACCCAGCTGGCCCCTCCCCCTTGGAACCTCAGGGCTCCTGTGGCCAATCAGAATGGGGCACTCTCCTTCTAAGGTCACTGGCATCACCCAAGGGGGTCTGATTAGGACATATTTATGTAAATGAAGGAGCTCCTCACTCCCATAATTTCAGGTTGCAATAATATCCCTTGGATCCAAAAATACATGCAGTCTGCAGGTCTTTAGGTATCTGAAACATTGGAGGTCCTGGGACAGCCCCCAGAAATCATTTCTTAAAAATGCAAAGCCAGCAAAAGTTGGAACTGGAAAAGAAATAGGGAAAAACCCGTTCTACATCCCCTCAGCCACAG
>NW_020664485.1:0-1051 GCF_002925995.2 Terrapene triunguis
GGGGCTCCGGGAAATGCTCTATAAGAATTTAAGCCCTGATCAGATTAAACTCTGTGGCCCAATCTATAGTGGAACAAGACTAATAAAGAAATAACGCCGCCTTCATTCTGGGTTTACATACACTCACCCTGAGGTTTAATGCTGTAGAACACTTTTCCCAGTCACAAAGGTACTTTATTTGTGTCCAGATTTAAAATAGAAATGTCACACTCCTAGCAAATGGTGACAGGAATGCCCCAGTCTGTCATAATGTGCTGCCCCTGGCCCAGAGCATGAGAAAAGGTAGAGGTTGCACTACTGGGATAGGGGAACCCCTATCATCACAATTTGTTACCCCTGGACCAGGAGATGGGGAAAGGTGACAGGTAGCAAATTGTGATGGGAATGCTGCGTCTGGACTACAGGATGGGGAAAGGCAGAGACAGCAAATTGTTTCATAGCAGTAAAAGAGAGACTAGAGACGTAGGTAACAACTACAGGTAACAAATTGTGCAGGCAGCAGTTTGTAGGGTTACACTGGCCAGGAGAGGGGCGGTGGGCAGCCTTCATCGCAGAAGGGATGGTGGACTTGAGGGGGTGTTGCCTAGGTGCAGTGCTGGGTTAATTCAGCCCTACAAATAACCAGAGGATCCTAGGTTCACCCTGGAAAGGCATGGGAGATCCAGGTCTACCGGGCTAGCACCCTACCCACTGGATCTGCCCTTTCACTCTACAGGGATACTCAGAACAAGTAGCTGCACATGGGGATTCAAAGATAGAACAGATATAAATGCCCTAGCGTCAGGGCACGAGCCAGTGACTACCTGAGGGGGTTGGAAGTGTGAGGTGTACGGATTTATTAAGGGGGGATTGGTCGTCCTTTGGCTTGGCCTGGCTGGTATCCACCACCCCAGCCCCTCCCCGCCAACCCTTTCTCCTCCCCTCCCCAGCACTTGGGATCCTCTGTTGCTGATGGAAAGCAGGTTCCAGTTCTGGTGCCCATCCCTGGAGGATGCTGGGGCAGTTCTAGGGACCAGCCCTCAGTGGGGCTCAGTGTCTGCTCCAGCCGTCT
>NW_020664486.1:0-2177 GCF_002925995.2 Terrapene triunguis
CTGGGGGGCTCCGGGAAATGCTCTATAAGAATTTAAGCCCTGATCAGGTTACGCTCTGTGGCCTAATCTAGAATGGAACGAGACTAAGAAAGAAATAACGCCGCCTTCATTCTGGGTTTACATACACTCGCCCTGAGGCTTAATGCTGTAGAACACTTTTCTCAATCACAAAGGTACTTTATTTGTGTCCAGATTTAAAATAGAAATGTCACACTCCTAGCAAAAGGTGACAGTCTGTCATAATGTGCTGCCCCTGGCCCAGAGCATGCGAAGAGGTAGAGGTTGCACTACTGGGATAGGGGAACCCCTATCATCACAATTTGTTACCCCTGGACCAGGAGATGGGAAAAGGTGACAGGTAGCAAATTGTGATGGGAATGCTGCCTCTGGACTACAGGATGGGGAAAGGCAGAGACAGCAAAATGTTTCATGGCAGTAAAAGAGACTAGAGATGTCAGTAACAACTACAGGTAGCAAATTGTGCAGGCAGCAGTTTGTAGGGTTACACTGGCCAGGAGAGGGGCGGTGGGCAGCCTTCATCGCAGAAGGGATGGTGGACTTGAGGGGGGGTTGCCTAGGTGCAGTGGTGGGTTAATTCAGCCCTACAAATAACCAGAGGATCCTAGGATTACCCAGGAAGTGTCAAGTATCAGAGGGGTAGCCGTGTTAGTCTGAATCTGTAAAAAGCAACAGAGGGTCCTGTGGCACCTTTAAGACTAACAGAAGTATTGGAGCATAAGCTTTCGTGGGTGAATGCCCACTTCATCAGACGCAAGTGTGTGGCAGATCCAGGAAGTGTGTGGCAGATGTAGGTCTCCCGGGCTAGCACCCTAACCCCTGGACCCGCCCTTTCACTCTACAGGGATACGCAGAACAAGTAGCTGCACACGGGGATTCAAAGATAGAACAGCTATAAATGCCCCAGCATCAGGGCACGAGCCAGTGACTAACTGAGGGGGTTGGAGGTGTGAGGAGTACGGATTTATTAAGGGGGAACAGTTTGGCCTTTGGCTTGACCCGGCTGGTATCCACCCCACCTCCATCCCCCCAGCACTCGGGATCCCCTGTTGCTGATGGAATGCAGCTTCCAGTTCTGGTGCCTGGCCCTGGAGGATGCTGGGGCAGTTCTAGGGACCAGCCCTCAGTGGGGCTCAGAGTCTGTTCCGGCCATCTGGGGAACAGACAGCCAAACCGCCCACCTTTCCATGGTACATATTTTATCAGCTCAATAATCAAGCAAAAGTATGTAAAAAAAACCACCACGTAAAAATGAAAAAAACATGAATGAACCTGAGTCCAGTAACTGGATGATTTAAACCATCCCAAATCAATTAACGGCGCCTTCTAAGTGCTACGTAACACTCCGAGGCACCAACTTTGTCATTTCCTGCAGGGTGCTTGACCCCCACTCTGCCCCTTCCCACCTCCGTCAGACCCCAGCCCCATTCTGCCTCCTCCCCTGAGCTCACCCCGCCCTCGCTCTGCTCCCTCCCCCCAGCGCCTCCTGCACCCCACTGAACAGCTGATCGCAGCAGGTGGGAGGCGCTGGGAGGGAGGTGGAGGAGCTGATCCAGCCCCGGAGCACCCACGGAGTCAGTGCCTAGCTCACATGTATTAAGCTCGATGGACTTGCAGGCTCCACTAGCGATGACTTACTTGTAGGTGTCAGATCTTGGACGCCCCACATTGCTGACTCCTACCTCTCAGTGGCCAGCAGGGGGCGGTGAATGAAGCACAGGGCACTTTGTGTGGCACGGCCAGAGGCCAGCAGCCAGTGCAAACCGGCCTAACAAGTGAAGGCCAAAAAGCCAGAACAAAGGTTTCTTCTTTCCTTTGTTTTTTGCAGAGGATGACCCAGCTGGCTCCTCCCCCTTGGAACCTCAGGGCTCCTGTGGCCAATCAGAATGGGGCACTCTCCTTCTAAGGTCACTGGCATCACCCAATGGGGTCTGATTAGGACATATTTATGCAAATGAAGGAGCTCCTCACTCCAGTAATTTCAGGTTGCAATACCCTTGCATCCAAAAACACATGTAGTCCACAGGTCTGTAGGTATCTGAGGCATTGGAGGTTGTGGGACAGCCCCCAGAAATCATTTCTTAAAAATGCAAAGCCAGCAAAAGTTGGAAATGGAAAAGAAATAGGGAAAAACCCGTTCTACATCCCCTCAGCCACAG
>NW_020664487.1:0-4791 GCF_002925995.2 Terrapene triunguis
TGATCTATATGGTCCCAGATTATATCAATAACATCACAACTTGTCCCGGTCCTGTGAGTGCTGGTTGATAAAGGTTTTCAGCAGCATCTTTAGGGTCCCATTGAACCTCTTCACCAGCCCGTTGGACTGAAGTTGATACGCTGAGGCCCAGGTGCGTCGGACCCCACACTTCCTCCACAAGCACCGGAGGGGAGTTGACATGACATTGGAGCCCTGGTCTGTAAGGAGCTCCTTAGGGAACCCCACTCTGCTGAAAACAGTCAGCAGTGTGTCTGCCACAGTGTCTGCCTCGATAAAGGACAAGACCACCTCCTCAGGATAGGGAGTAGCGAAATCTACCACCCCCAGAATGTATTTTTTTTTCCCCTGTCCGAGTTGCCTTGCTGAGGGGGTCCCACTATGTCCACGGCCACCTTCTGGAAAGGCTCCTGTATGATGGGCAGGGGCCTCAAAGCTGCTTTCTCCTTGTCCTGGGCCTTCCCCACCCTCTGGCAGGGATTGCAGGACCTGCAGTACTGCTGGATGGCATCAAAGATCCCGGGCCAGTAAAAGTTCTGTAGCAGCCTCTGCCTGCTGGATTTCCTGGTATCCCGAGAGAGGGACATCATGGGCCAGGTACAGTAGCCTGCGGTAGTACTTCTGGGGGGAACCACTGGCTGTCTCCTGATCTCTTCCCTTCGCCCCCCCCCCCCCGTTCCACTTCCCCTTGGGGAGCCCATTCCCCATACAGGAATCCCTTCTGCCACAGGAATCTTTCCCGGCAGCCTACCCCCAGGGGTTTCGCCGTGCTGTGGCCAGCAAGGTCCCTTAGCTTCTCTGAAGAGGGATCTTTCAGCGGCTGGGAAGGGATGAGGACCTGCTCCCTCTCAGTGGCTGGGTCCCAGGCCGCAGCCCCGCCAAGTCTTGTCCCCAGTGACTCTTTTCCCGCTGGGGTAGGAAGCTGCACCCCCGACAGGCCACCGCCCCCGTGTCAGGGCAGAATGCCCTTCGATGGCTCTGGCTACAGGTGATGACTAGGGAACTCTCGGGGCTGCCCGGCAATCTGCCAGGTCACCCCCCATCAGCACCTCGGTTGGCAACTGATAATGCACCCCCACATCTTTAGGCCCCTCCTTGGCCTCCTATTTCAGATGTACCCTGGCCTTGGGTACCTTAAAGAGGGGCTCGCAGACACCCGTCAGGGTTAGGTAGGTGTTGGACACCACCCGGTTTGGGGCCACCACCTCGGGCCGGGCCAGTGTCACCTCACGTCCCAGTGACCTGCTTCCCATCCACCTCCAGGGGAATGAGGCACTCGCTCCTCAGGGGCCGCCCCACACCCACCCTGTAGACTGAGCATCAAGCCTCCCCGAGGAGCTGGCCTGGGAGACTTCTCCCTCTTGGGCCATTGCTAAACTGCCAGCCCCACCTGCCTGGGGATCCAGCCCCTTTGAGGGCTCGGTTTGCTCATTCTGTCCCTGAGCTTTTGGCACCGGGCCCATCTGTGGCCCCCCTGCCCACAGTAATTACACCTCAGGTCCCGTTGGTCTCCAGGAGCTGGTGGGTCAGCTCTGGTATTGGCTGTGCCTCTCAGGAGGGATTTATCCAAGACCCCCTTCAGGGAAGCCCCTGGGTGACCCCCCCCCGCCTTCTGCACTGACGTGGGCCTGTCCCCCTGAGATTCCATTCCATATCCCGACCTGCTATCTACAAACTCGTCCGCCAGCAGCCCTGCGTGGCACAGGTCCTTCGGCCTCTTGTCCGCAAACTACATCCTCAGGTCAGGGGGACAGAGTTCATACAGTTGCTCCAGCTCCATTAGTTCAATCACGTCCTCCTTGGTCTGGGCCCCGCCCTATTCACCCACTTGCGGGTGTATTTCCCCCATCAGCGTGACCAGTTCCAGATAGGTCATCTCCTGGGTCTTCTGCACACTCAGGAACCTTTTCCTGTACGCCTCGGGGGTCAGTTCAAACTTGCGCAGCAGGACTTGTTTGAACAGTTCATAGTCCCCTGCTTCCACCTCATCCATCTGGCTGAACATCTCTATGGGTTTGGGACCCAGTAAGGGGGTGAGATGCCAAAGATGTCTGCAGGGTCAACCTGGTGCACATTGCAGACCTTCTCAAGGGCAGTGAAGAAGGCATCTATATCATCCCCTTCCTTAAACTGAGGCTGCCCTTTTATATCTGAGTTCCCTATGGGCTTAGCTAGTCTGGGCCCGTCCGCACTCATCACGGTAGGGGTCTCTCTGCTACTCAGCTCTGCCATCACCAGTTCATGCTGCCTCTGTCTCTGAAGGTCCTACCATTCCTTCTCATGGTCCTCCAGCTCTTTCAGTTTCTGTCCCTTTTCCAACTCCAACTGTCTCAGCTCCACCAACGGGGGACTCGGTCGGGAAGATCCCCTGCTGGTCAGGTAGATGGGCTGCCTGGCTGCTCCCAGCCTCTCTCGCAGCCCCAGCTGGCTCAGGAACTGGCTCCTTAGAGTGATCATTCTCTTCCAACTGGGCAATCAGCTGTGCCTTGGTGAATTTTCCAATGCGCGGCCCTCTCTCTCTCTCTGCACAGCTCTACAATGTCCTTCTTAAGGCCATGGTTATAGGCCATCTCCATGCTGTTCCCAAGGGGTCACGGACTCACAGGCCTGTACTTTCTCAGCTCCCCACAATCCCTGGGAGGAATTCGTTCAGTGCGACAGCCATTCTCAGGGCTCCACTCATTCTTGTGGGTTAAGCCGGAGGCTCCTCCGCCTCCTGGAATTGCACCTCTCAGAGCCTCCAGCCTGCCCATCTCTCGCTAATCCCCCTTTGTTTTATTGCTCCCCAGTCACTTACTGCAGGATGCTCTGTCCATGGGGCGCAGTTTGATGCCACCTCTGCACCAGCTGTCACGGAGTCACCGGGCGATGCTCTGGAACTACTCCATACGAAGCCAGGCAGGACTCTGGTCTAGCATGCCTCCTCTCTTTGAGCATACTGTTTCCAGGGCAAGAAGCTTACAGAGCTTCGACCTTCCTGGGTCTGACCTTGGAGCATTCAGCAGCCCCTTCCTCACCGTGCGCTTCCCGCAGCAAGTGTGCCCAGGCGGGGCTGCTGAGGAAGCCAGAGGGCCCTGCACCCCAACTCTGCAGTCAGAGGTGACTCTTAGCCAGCGTAAAACAGAAGGTTTATTCGTTGACAGGGACACAGCGTAGAACAGGCGTAACTATTACAAACATCTGTGCCTTTCAGCCAAGTCCATCTTGGGAATCCTGGGCCAGACGCCCTGGATTCCCCTTTTCCAGTCCCCCAAGGCAGACTGCCAGCCACCTGACCTCGGACACCCCCCTTGATGCCCCTCCTCCTTTTTTGTCTCACTTCCCAGGCCAAAGGTGTCACCTGGCCGCACCCCCCTCCTGGGTCTCAGGTTACATAGATGCAAATAGCTGTGCAGTCTCACCTGCCCTGAGGGCCTCCGCAAAATCACACTCCCAATTCCCACCAGCTAAGTATTGGTGCATTACTAAGGTACACACAGTATTAGTACAGGACAGTAAGACTCACATGCAACATAACAAGATAAATAAAACCCCACTTGGTCACATCCACAGAACAAACTACAGCCTGCCTGGGATGGGCCCTTCAAGGTCATCAAGCAGCTGAATGAGGTAAACTAGGTAGTGAAACTGTCTAACCGGGCTCACAGCCACGGGGTGTACCATGTCAACATGATGAAGCCGTACTTTAACAGGGAGAATTTGGTACTGGCCATGTGTGGCCAGTGGGAGGAGCAGGAAGATGACCCACTCGTGGATCTATTCCCTGAGACGGGGCCGGCCCTTCGCCGGAATCAATTTCCCTCTCAGACCAGCTAACCCCTGCCCAGTAGGCTGAGATCCGAGAGGCGCCGCTCTCCAACCAGCCTGGGCTCAGTAGAATCCTAGAATATCAGGGTTGGAAGGGACCTCAGGAGGTCATCTAGTCCAACCCCCTGCTCAAAGCAGGACCAATTCCCAACTAAATCATCCCAGCCAGGGCTTTGTCAAGCCGGGCCTTAAAAACCTCCAAGGAAGGAGACTCCACCACCTCCCTAGGTAACGCATTCCAGTGCTTCACCACCCTCCTAGTGAAATAGTGTTTCCTAATATCCAACCTAGACCTCCCCCACTGCAACTTGAGACCATTGCTCCTTGTTCTGTCAACCTGGCTGTCCGCCAGGTGGAGACAGGAGCCCACGCCCCCGGTAAGATGCTTCCCGTTCCAGGTCACTGGGGAAAAAAGCCCAACCTGGAGAGAGAGAGAGGTCAAGGACATGCTGGCTTTAGGGGTGATCCAGCTGTCTTCCAGCCCTTGGGCCTCTCCCGCAGTGTTGATCCCCAAGAAGGACGGGTCAATGTTGTTTCGTGTGGATTACCGGAGGCTTAATGCCATCACCAAGTTCGATGCCTACCCCATGCCTATGCCTGATGATCTTCTAGACAGGGCGGGGGGGGCGGGGTCGTAATCACACTACTATGGATCTCACCAAGGGCTACGGGCAAGTACCCAGATTAAAAAGCAGGTCCAGGCTTTCATTGGGATGGCGGGCTACTACGGGAGATCGGTGCCCCACTTTAGCTTCATAGCCACCCGAATCACTAAGGTATGTAAAAAGAGTAAGCCAGATAAGGTGGCTCTGCTCTGTTGCGTTTTGGAAGGGGGAGAGATGTGAGGAAGTGGAGTTTGATTGATGTTGTTAAGTTGTATGCGAGTCTTCTTGTCCTATACTACTAGTGTGTGTACCCGCGCCAGGCCAGAGGGGGGCGCCCGCCCATGGCCGCCAGGCCAGAGGG
>NW_020664487.1:4801-9511 GCF_002925995.2 Terrapene triunguis
CGCCCGCCCATGGCCGCCAGGCCAGAGGGGGGCGCCCGCCCATGGCCTGTTTCCTAAAGATGTGTGACCTTCTGTACGTCCACCACTCAGGCAGTGCAGCTCCTTCTCCCACTCTTAGAGCCATAACTAAGTCCCACATGTATATATTTGTTATAACATTGCATTTATACATAAGATAAATTTTCTTTTGGGAAGATGTAACCACCTTATGTACAATTGGGCAAAAGGCTTAAAACAGTTCTGCTCTGAACAGAACAGCAGTCATGAGTGAAAGAAGAAAACGCCCCTCTGGGGCAGCATTCAGAAAAAGAAAGCAAGCAAAGGAAGCTTGTCTATCTAAGCAGGAAGGACCTCTCCTGAGATCCATAGACACAAATGTTCACGGTGAGCCTTCCGGCCCATGTGAGGATGTGAGCATTGAGGAGATGCCTGATCTTCCAGTTAGTCAGAGTGCAGGTGACCTGGCAGCTACTGCAGCATTCATATCTCCATCTCAAATGGATGTAACTGTGCACATTCCTGAAGAAAAGTGTTGATCAGAGAAGAGTGTGGTGGAGGCGTAAGAAACAGCTGCTGCTGAGTTTAGTTCGTTAAGTCTGAATGATCCAGGACTGTGGACCCACTTGAGCAGTAGCCTGAGGGACTTCCTTGTACTGCATGGGCCACAGCAAATGAAAAATTTCATGTTCCCCAAAGACAATGAAAATAGAAGTTTCCATCCAACACATTACTGGCGTGAAATCCCCAATGGTGACAAAGTGGAGAGGCCATGGCTTATGTACTCAGAAACCCAGAATGCTGCATACTGGTTTTGTTGCAAACTCTTCCAGTCTAATGTTCCAGCCACATTGGGTTCTACAGCTGAAGTTAATAAAAACATATCTACGCTCCACACAGGAGAGGCCGGTTGGCCTTGCTACCATCTCAATAGAGCATGAGCTGGCCCACACTGAGGACCTTTAGGAAGCAGTTCAAATCTTTGCAACCAAGAAGGCCCGGAAAGCACCACTTTGATTATTCAAACAGATAAAAATGCCAGTGTTTACTATACAGACAAGAAAAGTTACATTTGCTGTTCAGGCATTTGAAAGTTAAGTTTTATTTAAAATTTTTGAACAAGGCATTTTAAGTTGTTCTCCTTTATTGGGGTAGGTAGCAGAGCAGTACCATGAGAGGAGTAGAACAGGAAGAAGGCAGAATTGAGACCTTTCAAAGTTTTGGCCCAAGCAAGGGGGCATGGGGGCATCTTTTGAGCTCCCCACCTCATGTGCCAAAATGTTGTGGGCTGGCCCTGGGTGGACTCCATCTTCTCCTAGCAGTCCTCTTTCCTGGCACAGCATCCCATGGTCAAGGTAGCTGAAGCCCTCCCATCAACGCCATCTGCACAGCCATGCATTCATCTTCAGGATGCACGTGTCCCTGCCTGGGCCCTTACCTTCAACTGGGAGGATGAATGAGCACACAACCTGTGCCCCCTGACTCTTTTATCCTCGCTCCCAGAGCTTTTTGGTCACTGCTGATTTGTTGGGGTTTCCCCAAGACTACTTCCCCTCAGTTCCCCAAGAACTCAGTTCAACTGCAGTCTTGTCAGTTAGGTTCCTTTATTTGTCATAGAACAAAGCTGCACTGAGTTGATCAGACTAATTTGTAGGGGGTGGGTATAGGGTGTACCACACATCCAAAGTTACACACCAAACCTCTTCCTTTATATACATTTAGTGATTACGCTGCATTTACTATACATTGCATTGCATGTTTCAGGTCAGCTTGGTCACTTCGTAGGACCCAATCCCTTTACAGCACATACTGTCCATGCATGACTCACTCCATACCTCATGTTACATTGCAGGCTTATCGTATCATTATATTGTCCATTGTAAATGGTTTCCTGGGTGTTCCCCCTTATCTTAGCTGGGACACAGGCATTCTGTTTTTCAGGCTGCTGATTCATTTACATCCCTAATCCTGTCTCCCAAGAAATGAGGTTTAACCCATGTCTAGTTACTCATCTTAAGCCAGGTCTACACTGCTCTGCTCAGGGTCATACCCAGCCATATCATTAGTATCCACGTAGATGAGCATTTCATAGCCTGGATGCTCACTGATTGAACTCCTTGGAGACAACATATTCACAAGGGTCCAATCCATCCTGGTTAGTAGCAGAAAGGAGTCCAGAGAATCAGCATATTTAGCTGAGTGGAAGAGACTTTTCAATCTGGGTGGCTTCTCATCACCTTTCTCCCACTCAAGCCAGAATTCAAGACATCTCGGATTATGAATTATGCTTTAAAATAGGACTTTCTATTAGCTCTGTGAGTTCAGTTAGCTGCTATCTCAGCTGTTCTCCTTCCCGTTGATGGCTTTTCAGTTTTTTCACACCCATTGATACTGAATTTTCTTAAAGGATTGTGTGTATGCTCCTGTTAGAGGTCTGGTCCCATCTTGGAATCTAAACTTAGTTTGATGACACCTATTGAGTTTTCTTTTTGAACCTATGGCAACTTGCTCTATGTCACACCATTCTATGAAGACTGCATTTTTAGTGGCTATTACATCAGTCAGGAGAGTGTCTGAGATGCAAACTCTATTGGCAGAACCTCCATTTGTTATTTTTCACAAGGATAAAAACTCTTTGAGGCCATATGCCAAATTTATGTCAAAAGTAATTTCAGACTTTCATTTGAACCACACTGTTATTTGCTGCTGTTTTTGTTTGTTTGTTAGCTTCATGCTAACACAGGTGAAGAGAGTCTACACTTTCTATATCCATAGAACCAAACCATTTAGAGTCTCTCCTAGACCCTTTGTGGCCATCCCAGAAAAACTAAATGAGTGAACATTCTCAGTACCGAGATTATTGCATTGGATATCTTGCATAAGATCCTATTACATCAGTCAGTTCATAACTCCTCCAAATAAGATAAGGATTCAGGCTATCTTGAGAGCCCTTCTAAGCAACATTCTGACTGTGGACATCTGAAAGACAGGTATATGGTCATGTGTTCACACCTTCTCCAGACTCTATGCCATCACTCCAGCTTCACGAGTGTGGTGAGGCAGAATGGCCTCCCTCCGAACTGGAGTGCGAGGGACCACTACACGCCCCTGAGTTGGAGGAGCCAAACCTGCCCTTCCCCCCTCATCAGAAGTACCAGGACAGGAAGCAGAAAAGGAGAACCCTGAAGCTCAGTTGCTGCTGAGCCACAGGAGAGAGCGGACATCTCTTCTAGGGAGCAGACACCTCTGCAAGAGCTCGGCCCAGACCCGAGTGGACTGATGCCTCGACATCAGGGGAGGCAGACGAGGACCTGAGGAGCTGCCGGAGCTACCAGTGGCCATATACCCTGAGGAGACCGGGGATCTTTGGACCATGGGACTCTACACCCAAACTGTGGTAGGAAATAGCCCAGGGGAACCAGACTCTAGTCTGGTTCTGCTGCCAGAGTGTGAGTCAGCGTGTTGCGGATAGATTCCCAGCTGACTCAGTGGCAGATCACTCTGCCACTGTTAGGGCCCTGGGCTGGGACATGGCGGAGTTGGGTGGGCCCGAGTCCCCCTACCCTCTGCCACCTCACCCCTGGGGTAGTAGCCTCCCCACCATAGGCCAGGAGGTCAGTATTGGTGCTCACCCACTGCCTGAGCCCCTAGACTGCTTTGGTGCTCACCACTGCAAGAGCCATAACTGTTTGCCACCCCACCCTGCTTGAGGGCCTGGGCTTAGAGTGCTACAGCTCTGCCTTAAATACAGGCCAGAGCCCTAACTGTTTGTAGCTCTTCCCCGCCCAGAGGGAACCAGAGCCCAACTACAGACTGTTTGTAGTTGTCTGCCCCAGCCAGGTGGCTGTCGGCTAAAGACTGTTTTGTGGCTCTGCCCAGCCCAGAGGGACAGAGCTCCCGGAAAGACTGCTAGTTAAAGGCTGTTAATTATGGTCTGCACCAGCCAGGTGGCTGTCGGCTAAAGACTGTTTGTGCTCTGCCCTGCCCAGAGGGACAGAGCTCCCTGATAGACTGTTCCTTGCAGTCTGCCAGTAGTGAGGCAGAGTGGCTTCCCTCCCTACTCGAGAGTGAGGGACCACTACAACCAGCCAGTGCTGACTTCAGCAAGTCTGTACTTCATTCCCTGTTCCCACTTCCTGCAAGAAATCCACTAGTGAACCACCTACAGTAAAATGTGGTTGTGCAAATATACTTGTAGGAGGAAAAAATGGTTAATTGCCTTTATAGTAACTGTTGTATTTTGAGGTGTTGTGTTCATAAACATTCCCATGACCCTCTCTCTTTCCTCTCTACTTTGGAAGTGTCGTCATCTTTCTGGTGCGAAGGAAATGAGAGGGAGTCGGAGCAGCCCTGCTCAGCTACAAGGACAAAGACTTGGAAGGTGCATGCCCCACCCTGTCAAAATTCTCCTACTCGAGTGCACTGGGCACACAGACACCTGCAGTGGAATATATATATATATATATATGTCCACAATACATCTTGAACAGCAGTTACTGGAGAGGTAAGTAACTGTTTTTGTTGGTTTGTTTTCTGAACTCTTCAGAGTAGCTATGACACTAGGTAACACAGATATATAATTTGTATAAAATACAGAAAAAGGTATTAATTTTGTTCTAAAGGACACCTAGCAAGGCTGTGCATGCAAGACTTTCAAGAGCTCTCTCACACACACACACACACACACACACACACACACACACACACACACAC
>NW_020664487.1:9521-24636 GCF_002925995.2 Terrapene triunguis
ACACACACACACACACACACACACACACACACACACACACACACACATATTATGTATATATGTATCCATCCCCTTCCTTCTCCTCCTTCCCAGAACAAATAAGCATACATTCAAACCAAATTGTATACTGTTTTAAAGAAAAACCACCCAAAACATACATTCAAACTAGTTTTTATATTATTTTGTAGATGTCACCCACACAAACACATTCATATCTGTTTTTCAGTATTAAGTTATGTAAAACACAAATGCGCACATGCAGCCTAACCTAAAGGAAATCTAATGGGGTAACGGATAATACACGCAAGCAGGAAACAAAATGCAAGCCTAGTTTAAAACATTCTATATAAAAGAATCCTTTAACACTTTACATCTGTTTCAACAAACAAAGTCCTTTTTGTTAAGGTAAAACTATAAGGTTTCGGAATTTAAGGTATAGATGGAATGTAGATTTATTAAAATGATTAAACTTGGATTTAACAAATAAAATTAAAACAGCAATGGAGTTGTAAGGAAACCTGTATTTTTAATATTTGGGAGGCAGTAGATACAAACAAAATGTTCTTAAGACTCAATATATCTAATGTGCTTTAGCGGTAAATATTTTGCATTAACAATTATTTTGGCCCATTGAGTGTATAGAAAAAGAAATTAAAAATAATCAAACACATAAACAAAAACAGTTACACATATAAATCCACACAGAGTAACCCAGAGTAAATTGTAAAGGACACATGAAAAAACAAGACCACGCAGATTAGAGATTTGATCTGGATTTGAGAGGGAGCTTTGGTAGTTGTCAGTTTAGCATGGGTAAACAGACAACTCTCCCAAACCTCAGACAACATATTCCTCTGATGCCCCTTTGTTTTTCCAACTGTCTAATTAGTTTCTCAGGGGGGTGAGATGTCAGAAATCGTAAGTAAATAACACCTACAAAGGCATCAGGAGGATTTGGCATACATACCAGGGCCAAATGGTGAGATGGATCATTTCTGACTAAGATGAAAAACATTGTAATACAACAAAAATGCTTCTCTTTATATGCTTAGTGGTATTTTAGAGAAGTACCTGAAAAGCAACAACTCTTGTTTCGTGGTAACCTAACACATAAATTGGCCCCTAAAAGTACAGCAGTAACTAAACATGAAACCTACAAAAATGGTGAGGTGCAGGCCAATATCCGCAATGTACAGCTATCCCCCTCCAAAACTGCAAGCCCAGACATTTTTTTTCAATGGCATCAACATCCTTACATTTGTAACAATAGTTTATAGAGAGGTCTGCAAAATTAATTTTTCTGCAGTTTATATCAAACTTTGCATTGTATAGTGCCTTTAAAACTGTAACATCTAAGGCCCCCCTCGCCCCCCCACAATAATTTTCATTTTGTCTTAACCAAAGAGGACGTGGTCTTGTAAATAAAAAATACCGGACAATGTTTCAAAGCTATTATCCCAACTTTAAAAAAAAAAAAAAGTTAGCTTATTTTTAAAGCTTTGCCTAAATAAATTGCCCAGCATGCAAAAAACACGAATCAAGGAAAACTTCTCTAAATGCAATTTACAAAGATAGGCCAAAACTGTATAGTAGGCTCATCATCTGCAGATTTTAAAGAACATTTCAGATACCAGGGTGCAATAAAACCCCTCATTTACAGAGGGATTTTACAAAAAAAAACATTTAACAGAGAAGCCATAGCTTTGCAACTTCATGTAGGGAGAGAGAGAGGGCTGTTGTGGCCAGTACTGTTATCTGAAGAAGGATGTCCTCCTACATCCACTCCATATACCCCTCCCCTCTTTTCCTGACTTGTTTTTCTAAAACTGCCATCTTCTCCATATCCTCCTGATGGATCTTTGACTAAAAGCTGTCTGTTCAATGAAATAAGAAATGACATCAAAAAAAGTTTTAAAATATAAACTGTCAAACTTTTTAACATGAAAAAACAAGGCATAGAAATAAGAGAGCTGGCCTGAATTTTAGTGCTAACTTTGACAACTGATAAATCTTAATTTAGTGAAACAGCTTTGTGTCCATTCTTTTTGATCTCTCATGCTTTAGCATGGCCAAGAGTTTGTCAAACTCTCCTCAGTTTTATAAGGCATTATTCCCCCCGCTCCCATTGTTTTGCCTAACTTTCTAATAACTTTTCAGGATGGCCTCAGAAATAGTAAATAACTAACATTAACAAAAGCATTAGGAGGATTACCTACTTGGTGATGTTCTATAGCAGTACCTGCAAAGCAACAATTACTTTGTTTCTTTTATCATCACATGGAAGGGGGCTTGAAGAATTAATTTTCCTGTTCTTGTATAGCACTTTTACACAGATTGTAACCATAGATACTTTACGGTGGTAAATAATACAAGGCAGTAGATGACAGACCTGAGAAACTGCTAAAAACAGTGGCCCACCACCCATATACCTAAAGTACCCCTGAGCCACAGACCTCCCCCATTTTCTTAAAATCTTCTCTTAAATCACCCCCTCTTCCCCTTCAACTACGCCTTTTAATTTTGCAAGATTAAAATGTGATCCTTGGTGTTGCATAACAGATTTATAAATATCTTAAAAGAAAATATCTTAAAAGATATCCTGTAATCAAACTGCTTGATTACAAGTAGCCAATGATGGCAATCTTGGAAAGCCACATGATCAGTTTACATTGGCAATTTGTATAGCGCATGGAATATATATAAGTGACTAGGCTGAAGTTCAACCAGGAAAAGGAAACACTCTCTCTTCAAGACTGCTCTGCAAGTGGTATGTGCATATTTCTTTGAGTTTGGCAAAGCTTAGTATATTAAAACTTTCAAGAGCTACTTAGCTGGCTATTTCTGGGAAGGGGGGTTAGTAAAAAGTGTTTTGTTTTCTGCTCAACAAACCGATTAAGGCAAAACAAAATATGCTCTAAATCCTACTAATGGGTATTTGACAAAATTATGCATCCAAGGTGGGTAGCAGAAAGTCATTTTTGTTTGGGTTGTTTTTTGTTGCCTGCCACTGTTCAGACTGTATGAATGTATCAAAGTCGATATTTCTCAGGCAGTTGGAGGCTGATTTTACTGAAAAATAACGTTGCTACAGTTTAAATTCGACTGCCTATATTTCAAAATGACCAATGGAGACAAAATACATCTTACTAATGGCACTGGGGTTGTGAAACATTTTTCAGAAAGATTCAAGGTACTTTCTATCCTATGTGCTTTGATATTATCCATGTTTTAAGAGAAGGCATATGTCTCATGCTGTCTTCAGCATGCTCTATCCTCCTTTCACCTATTTTCTGCCCTCTTGAAAGATGCAATGATCTCTTCGCCAGCAATCTTGTTCGGTGACCGAGATGTGTATAGTATTAATGATGGCAGAGTGCCAACTTTGCAACATCTCTTAGTGAAGAGAGGAGAAGCCATGTGAATGGAGCTATGGCTTAAGTGACATGGAAACTGTAAATGGAGCATTATACGCATCTTGTAAGCATCAGCATAATGAAGGCCTGATTTTTATGTTTATGCTGTGTGTTTGTTACTTTTATTATTTTCTACCCATGCAGTCACGTTAACATCAGTTAATATGTGTAACAATAGGTCCAAATTTTGCCCACAGTGTTTTCCCTAGAAGTGGTCTGTCATGTTTCTGATTTGCAAGAAGGAAGCAATATTATTAAAATCGTAGTCAGACTTTGTTCTTTGTTCTTCAAAGACCTATTGTTCAATTATCAGCAAAAACGTGAGGGAATATTAAAGGTTTTCTTTTTACAGCTTGATAACTATTTACTTTAGAAACAAGAGACACACAGGCTTGCTTTTAACCTTTAGCACCTGCAGATTAGAGAGGCAAACAATAATGAGTTTCTATTGACATTTCAATGTCCCCAATACCTGTGAATCATAACATAAAAAGATGACTGACTAAATAAGGGTTTCACAGTCCTATATCTGCTGCTTACCAAAAATGGACCTTGAACACAATCACAATTTATCGCCCTGTTCTCATAACACATCTTTCATTATGGTATAATTAAGATGCTTCTCTTATAAAACTTTATGGAAATAAGGTATTCCTTTATCTGAAGGAAATTCCAGCTATCATGGGTAGTGCGTAGGACAACAGATGTTGATGTGGGTTCAAACACCAGGAATCATGTTACCAAGAGGCTAAGGGTGTTGCCAAGCAAATTACAGTTGCGCAAGTAATGGCAAAGTCCTGCCTTTGGAGAACTAAGAGTGCTGCCACATATGGAACAAGGAAACAATAAAAGCAGAGTAATATAAATGTACCTTCATCCCAATCCTATTATTATTATTTAATATATTTGTATCACATCAGTACCAGAATCCTCAGGCTACATCTACACTGGAATACTGCGTGCAGATGTGGTCACCCCATCTCCGAAAAGATAAATTGGAATTGGAAAAGGTTCAGAAACGGGCAACAAAAAATATTAGGGGTATGGAACAGCTTCCATACGAAGAGAGATTAATAACACTGGGACTTTTCAGCTTGGAAAAGAGATGACTAAGGGGGGGGATATGATAGAGGCCTATAAAATCATGACTGGTGTGGAGAAAGTAAATAAGGAAGTGTTACTTATGCCTTCTCATAGCACAAGAACTAGGGAGTCACCAAAATGAAATTAATAGGCAGCAGGTTTAAAACAAACAAAAGGAAGTATTTCTTCACACAAAACACAGTCGACCTGTAGAACTCTTTGCCAGAGGATGTTGTGAAGGCCAAGACTTTAACAGAGTTAAAAAAAGAACTAGATAAATTCATGGAGGATAGCTCCATCAATGGCTATTAGTCAAGATGGGCAGGGATGGTGGCCCTAGCCTCTGTTTGCCAGAAGCTGGGAATGGGCAATGGGGGAAAGATCACTTGATGATTACCTGTTCTGTTCATTCCCTCTGGGGCACCTGGCATTGGCCACTGTTGGAGGACAGGATACTGGGCTAGATGGGCCTTTCATCTGACCCAGTATGGCCATTCTTATGTTATGTGCTTCTCTCCCCTGTTGCGGAGTGAAAAATTCAGAAAATAACAAGGGAAAGTGAGTGACTGTACAGGGGAAACAGTAAAACTGACTGTAGTTAAATGTACAAAGTAAACAAATTGAAAAAATCAGAAATGTTTTGTTTAATCTTTCACTGATGATAATCTTAGATGTTACGTGTAACAATAATAGCTGAAACATTTTCAAACTTTAATGATTTTTTTTTAAGTTCATGGGTGCCTTTGATGGCTATATTTTCAATATGTACTAATGTACACTGTTTGAAAATGTCTGAAAACTGTTTGTTGGTGCCAGAGTAATTCCTGATTTTAGTCAGACCACCACTGAACTCAAAGGAAGTTTGCATGAGTAAAGGACAGACATCTCAGAATTTTGTTAGCTGCAGCAGGAAAATTAGGGCTAATCTGACTCTTGGCGAACAGCGGGAAGAGCGAGAATTCCATTTCTGCAATAACCTCCATAGTATTTGTGTTGTGATGGTCTTGGATCACACAGGGAATGGATGATCAGAGTAGGCCAGGACTCACCTGGTCATGACCAGGGAACCGTTAGGTGTTGCTGGAAGATATGTTGGCCATTAGTTAGTGGCACCCTTTCCTTTGAATTAAGAATGAACTATGCCCCCAATGTGATGTTAGGGAGAGATGGGCTTTTTGGATGAAAATTTTACATCCGTTCATAATCTGCACAGAAGAAACTGGGCCAAATTAATTTGTGGTCTATCTCTGTAGACAACAATTTGGCCTAATGTGTCCACCAAAATTATCCAGTTATCCAGTGGATAGCATTGCTTCCAATGAAGTGAGAAACATGGCATTTCACAAAGAGATGTGGGGAACATTCCTCTAATTACATCATCACAATGACATTAGACGCCTTGACTATTTGTGACACAGCTAGTCCCTAACAGACTTTTTCAAACCGTTCCTTTTATTGTTTTCCTTTCAGCAATTAAACTTCTGAACTCATCTTGTGAAACTAAACATGAACGCTCAGCCTGTCGTCTTTGTACAGCCCCAATTTTCTGTGGCTACTACACAAAGTAATGCCTGGCAGACCGGGTTGATGGACTGCTGCAGTGACTGTGGAGTCTGTAAGTGGATAGTCAAATATTGTATTTTTGTTTTGGTTTGAGGTGTCTTGATGTTTAGATTAATATTATATCTCCAGTCTTTTAGTGGGAATGATTTTAAATTGGGAGAAACCCATTTGTCTGTTTTTATATTTATTTAAAGAAGTGGCTTGTAGTTGTATTTCCCATAGGCACTCTGAGAGCCAGTCACTAGATGGCTACATCACCCACTCACACACAAAGCAAGGTGTTGCTAAGTGTAGAAGACTGGAATGTCATTGCCTTGGTAATGTTGTTCAGATTGCTCAGTGCTTGTCCTGGGAGCTCCAGTGTTATCAATACTAGCAGTGCAGCCTGCTAATTCAGCAGGCCTCGATGTTACTCATAAAGAAAGACCACAGGCTTGGTTTGGTGACAAAGGCACTCGGCCACGTTTATTGCCTTCAAGGCACAATACTAGCATCCCATAGGAGCTACAGATAAACTAACACGAGTGCCCAGTGGTAAGGAGCGGCTCAGTCAGCAGTGGGAATTTCTGCCATCCCCTTGGCCACACAAAAGGTTAAGGCGAGGTACCCTGCCATTTATAGACTGGGATAAACAACTTACATGCCACCTTGCGTGTTTCATGACCTTTGTTACTTCCCCTTGTTCCTGATATCTTGGGCAAAACATCCCTATTAATTATCTTGTACTAGATTGGGATGTATCTGTAGTAGCTGGAATATATTTATGTAAATATCTAGTGCCTAGTGCACTTGCAACAACTTTGCCAAGTTCATGTACTGGACAGTGAACTTGTAAACATCTGCCCTAATACATGGCCTGACTTTGGTTCACAGCCTCTGATTCAGGCCTCAGATCTTGCACCAGGCCCCCTCTCTACTACAGCAAGGCCCCCTAAGGCTAAGTTCATGCGGATTTGCTGAAGGTCACAGACCAAAAAAGGAGTGCGTTTACAGCAGGATAACTAACATGGGTTAGCTATCTTGCTGTAAAATCCGAGTGGAGGCAAAGTGCTCGTGTAGCTTTTAGCAATGTAGCTACACAAGTACAACTCTATCTCCCCCACCTGTGGTTCACCTCGCTTAGTTACATCATGGTAAAAACTACAATGCCTCGCCTCCGCTGAGACAGCTAAAACATGTGTTATCCTACTGTAAACACACACTATTTTTGGCAGTGAAGAAATGGCCTCAAGTCATTATGGGGGGGCGAGCTGCCATTGAGGTTACACCCTCATATGACATCACTATTCGTTCAAAAGTCTTTCAAAGATCTTGCCCTCCTTTGCACTAGCTCTGGCCCATTGGCACATCTCTAACTTTCTCCTTCTGATTTTCTAGGCATTTCTACATCTCTCCTAAAAGTGGTGGTGAAAATTAACTGTCTGCGTGAATGAAGGGGAGAACATCGAGTGAGCCTCATTTGTTTGTCTTTATCCAGGCCTGTGTGGAGTATTCTGTTTCTATTGTCTTGGATGTCAAGTAGCAAGTGACATGAATGAATGCTGCTTGTGTGGCTCAAGCGTTGCCATGAGGACTCTCTACCGGACAAGATACGGAATCCCTGTTAGTTACTATCTAATATTTTGTTTTGCTCATGTTCAAAGAACAGCCCTTAAAGCAACATGTCATTGTTCTAAGCAGATCAGTTGGCTACATTTTCATTAGCCAGCTTCCACCCAGTGTGATTCCTCCCCATCTGAACACGGCTGCTAGGAGTCTTCCCTTATGATTTGAGGGCAATGTGATCTAGAAGTTAGCAGAGGATTGGGCATCTGAAGACTTAGGTTCTACTTGCAACTGCCACCGACTCACCGTGTAGCCTTGCACAAGTCCCTTAGCTCTTCTTTCCTTTGTTCTCCCCATGTGTAAAATAGATCATTCCTTAGCACTGTTGTAAAGGGCTCTGAGATAATTTCATGAAAAGTATAAGTGCAATTATCCATTATTAATTGATGTCCCTTTAAAGTGGAGTTTTGCTACATATCTGAGACAGAGAGAACCCCCTCTGATGAGGCATTGGTTGTTTAAATATCCATCTACATTAAATGTATATTGGATAATTTCTAATGCAGACATTGTACATAATACTAACCTGATAAGTAGTTTGGGCTAAATGGTGGTTGATTATCTAAATCTTGACTCTTACTCCCTCAGCATGAATCTCTGAGCCAAATGTTCTCCCGATTAGCTGAAAAGGTGTTGCAGAATGTAGACAGAATTCTAAAAATGTGGTTCAGTCAACAAGGTGGTTGTGTATGTGTTTTTTTTCAAGCTACAATATTGTAGTTTCTGGAGTTAACTCCTTGTGTACCATAGTACAAATAACAGAAAAGCCTAAGAAATGAAAAAATAAGATTAGATAATATATGAAAATTAAATGGATTAGATCACACTGAATTGGGATGTGTTATGAACACAAGAGAGGAATAATATGAAGTGACTGAGGAAGGTTAGAAATATGGCCATGAAATTCAATAGAGCAATAATAACACAAAGCTAAGGAGGTTTGGGAGATCTATGAAGAAATATTATAGGCTAATTTAAAAAAACCCCAAACCTCAGCTTCTATTTAGGCACCTAAAATGAATTGTCCAGATTTTCTAAAGGGCTCAACAGTAGCTTCAAAACCTGGCTGCTTCACTTAGGAGCCTAAATATAGGAGCTAAGATCTTTTAAAAAGTTGGAGCTATGTCACAGCAGGAAGGCAAAAGTTTCTCTATCTAGAACGTATTTTTTCCCTGCTGGATCTTCAATACCTGAAGGATGCAGGTGAATTGGAAGGAAATTCGAGAAGAGCAGTGAAACTAATTTGGAGCATGGAGGCATTGACCGTTATGGAAAATTCAGAGCTAAATGTGTATACTTTTTGACAGTTAATAATAGTGGGGGCTATAACTGCAAAGATCTGAAAGGTATAGAGCAGTGTGTTAAGGAGTGGTGGGAGGACTAGTGAAAGGATGAAGTTAAGAAAAGGAATAGTTTGGCTGAATATCAGAGAATACATCCTAGCCCTAAATGCAAATCAACTGGACACTAGACACCCAGTTTACCAGTTGAAAAATCCCACCACTGGAAACATTTTAAAATGGAAACTGGACAGAACCCCAGAGGTTACTCTATAGGGAACAATCCTGCACAGGTAGGGAGGTGGGCTGACTTGATCTAGCGGAGCTTCCAGTCTATTCTCAGTCTGCTAAAGCCTGGTTGTTATTGGGTAAACCCCACTCATTAGATAATTCTGCTCCCTAAATTTTGTAAATAACTTCTTTGGTGCCTAAACCAGCCCTCTTAAGCGGTAACTTGCTACCAGCACCAGTCTCTCTGCCTCCTACAGGAGGCAACTGGGCACACTGGATTTTTTTTTCTTTTTTGGCTCGTTGCAGTAAAAAGCAGGGCTATGGATAACCAAGTAGGGTTTGGTATCTCTTAGTTTCTATGAATTTAGGCCAAATAGTACTTTAGAATAGGATGTTTAAAATGTATTTTCCCCATAATGGCCCTGTCATCCCACTCAAAGGCAGCACAGAAAGCCTATATGCTAGTCTGACTTTAAGTCCAATGTGATAAAGTCAACAAAAAGTTAGATGTACTTCTTAAAGTTACAGCCTTTAATATTTTTTCTGTTTCAACAGGGATCCATCTGCTCTGATTTCTGTACTACCCTCTGGTGTGGTATATGCTCTCTTTGTCAACTAAAGAGAGATATTAACATAAGGAAGGAAATGGGGATATTCTAGTAAGGTTTGTCACTTGTTTAATACATATTTGTAAGTGTCTGATAAATCAAGAGGCTTCTCTGATGCAATGTTTCAATTAGTTCTAGGACAAGTGGTAGTGGTGATGGAAAAGTTAGTGTAGAACCAAAATGATATGCAATCAATGAACAGATTTCTATCCAATATAGAGAGGAGTCCTGCTCTACCCGTCCTTTCTGTATCTAACTGAAGTCTGGCCATCTATAATATGGCTTTAGGTAAGCAGCAGATAAGCCTTTTACTTGACTCTGTGTTAAGAGGAGCCAGTAATAAGTGAAGTGCAAGTTACCAAGCCAATTTAAAAGGAAATATATAATCATTTACTATGGGCAAAGTGCCTGGCTGGGAATGCAAGACCACAGGCAGCAAGGACCATCTATTACTGGGCAAGAGCCCTGTTAGTACACCACAGGTGGCGGGCATGCCACACTAGGTGGCACTTGCAATTCTGCAGTGGAATTTCACACAGGAATGCAAAACAGAGTATGTCAAGCACAAATAGGAATAGGTGGGTGTGTGCTACAGGGGACCAACATGGCTCAACAGTTGAGCGGACTGTGGCAGGAAGCTAGTCTCCCTTCCAAGAATTAGGCCGCTAGACCTGCTCTAGCAGTGCCCTGGCATTGCAATAGGTGGGGTGAATAGCCATTCCTTCATCTCCACCATGTAGTCTCACACCTGTAAAAGGGATTTGTTTGCTAGGACTTTACTCACTTGTTCAGGATTAGGCTTTTGATGTAGCTTTGTGGGATATTACCATGTAGCAGACCTTTACGTGATTGTGATTCTTGTGTTTGCACAAAGTTAAATAGTGTCAATTATAGAGAGTGTGATTCGTGGGTGGCATTTTCAAAAGCACTCAGTGCTGAGCTAAATCTTTTTTCCCTTAATACTCAGTCAAATCCTGTCCTCATACCTCTCCAGCCTCCTTGATTTGAGGCAGATTCATTAAAATACACAGCTATGCACAGTATATAAGCAATAATGAGTCTTGTATTGCTTAAGTAAATTTCAAGGTAGTGTATTAACAAAACTAATGAATCACAGACCCCAAGGCCAGAAGGGACCATCATGATCTTCCAGTCTGACCTCCTGCACAATGCAGGCCACAGAATCTCACCCACCCACTCCTGCATCAGACCTGTGTCTGAGCCATTGAAGTCCTCAAATCATGGTTTAAAGACTTAAAGGTGCAGAGAATCTTCCAGCAAGTAACCCATGCCCCACAGAGGAAGGCGACCCCCCCCCCCCCCCGGGCTTCTGCCAATCTGTCCTGGAGGAAAATTCCTTCCTGACCCCAAATATGGCAATCAGCTAAACCCTGAGCATGTGGGCAAGACTCACCAGCCAGACACCCAGGAAAGAATTCTCTGTAGTAACTCAGATCCCACCCCATCTAACATCCCATCACAAGCCATTGGGCATATTTACCACTAGTAGTCAATATTATTAATCTCAGCCATGAATGTAACTCTTTTCTCCCCTATTTTAGATGTTCCTGTACTCTTTGGTTTTGAGGCCTAGAATCTCCATAAGCAAGTCTTCTCCTCTCCTGCTGTACTTACTGTTCAAGAAAGTGCTGTATGCATTTTAATTTGATTGTTGCAAAGCACAACTTATCTGAAATAAATCAAAGTAAAGCAACAACATCAAATTTGTCTTTGTCTCACTTATTGTGCATGTATGTGTGTTGAGAAGCAGTAATGAAAGTTAAGTTTTATTGTATGTACTAAGCTGTCTTGGAAAGAGCATTCTCCTGTATTAATAACTAGCTAATGCTAGTTTGTCCATGGTATGCTCATTTCACTGGTTCTGCTGCCATCCTGCCAGAACATAGGAGAGAATAAACTGATTGTTAATTTATTTTCCTGCTCCGTGAATTGTAAGAGGGTATTTCTTTTCCTGGATGTAGTAGATATCTAAATTGCAAATTTAATACAGAAAACTTGGAAGGTTAGAATTATATTGCATTTTCACACTCAAACTGCTAGTGAGTGAAATACAAGTGATTGTTAAAACAAAGGCATCATAAGATAGGATGAATCTAATTGGCTCATTCCTCCCTTTATTGGAATAACCACAACTCACAGGAACATGGCACTTACATTTTCACAACAGCCAATGGAAAGTGACGAGTCCACAATTTAGTAAACAGGATGTGCAGCACAAATCTATCTTAAGATTTTACTTCTTCCTGTACTTTTAAACCACAACTTTCAAAACAGCAAAGCATATTTCTCATGCAGTGATATCATATTGAATATTCTGACAAAACTTCAGGAGTTTTATATAAGACTGTATATTACTATAATTTTCAGGTGGTCGTTTCATAGTCCTAGTAGATTTCATCTTTACAGCACAGAAGGAGATTAATTATAGTCAAAAGACTAAGTATAGGTTTATTGAGCCATCTGAGCTTCCATTGCTTGTGCTGTCCATTCTGGTACTGTCTGACTAATCTTCTCCAGAAGGTTGTTAACTTGGAAACATAGTGACTGAATCTGTTTGTCCCATGTTGGCAGAGCTTCACGTGCTGGGGGGAAAAAAAAAATAATTTGCAAAAGCAGACTGATTCTTTGCAATTAGTTGAAATACAGCAGAAAAGCATTTTTATTGTTGTTTCACTTAATTATGTGACAAAACTATTGTCTATTTACCAGGTCTACCGTATAGTTATTTCTAAATTTAAAAGATTAAATGATTGGTGGCTGTACATTACATAATTAGGTATTGCACCACAAAGTGAAAGTGGAGAACTTCCTATTCATCATGTATTTGCAAGACTAAGAGGATGAAATTATTTTGCAGTCTGATATAGCTTTTGTATAGAGTTAATCACACATTCTCTTAAACATTAGAAAAGAGTAAAATATGACTTTGTAAGTAACAAGAAGACAAGCTGAACTGCTACTTACAATACAGATTCTGCCATCTGCTGGCAGTAGCAAGTCCGAGCACACTTGCTTGTACAGTAGTAGATCCTCATTTAAAAAACATAACTTGCTAGTGTTGTAGAGAACAGCTCAACCAATGTATTTTGAATTGCACCAAGAAGGAAAAAACCTTACTTTCAAAATGAACTATTCCATCAATTTGATCGATAAATCCATTCATCCGACCCTCAGTTATCATCTGAGAAGCTATCTTTTCTGCCTGCAAAATAGGAATTAGAGAGACAGATCTGAGAATATTAATTTTGTTTCCAACATATTTGACGCTGCAAAAGAATGCCCAACCTTTACACATCATCCCCGCTAATTTATTAAGACTATGCATTACTGCCGCCCAACCTCTGGCCCAAAGAGAACCAGATGGACTCCCTTTGGCACCAGTCAATGCTACTGCTTAATCCACTTCTTGTTGCTGAGCGAAGTTAAGTACTCTCCCTCTCTCCCCATCCCTCAAAATGAGTTAAATGTTTTGCATTCTGAACATGTTGGTTATGTGATTGAAAGACTAGAGGCAGTGCAGAGTACTTAAGCACTGAAACTTGAAAAGCTGAACTGTTTAAAGCTATAACCAAGAATACTTGTTAATATCACTGTTTGCCAATGGAATTCATGTCTTGTATTCAAAAATTATCACACAGGAAACAAATAAGATACCTTGGCTGCAGGGATCTCTAATAGTGCTCCAAGTTCTTCAAAAGTAATATTGTTGTATAGTTTGCTTGCAGATAACAAGTTGTGTTCAATAACAGCTCTGTCTAAGATACTGGACCCTTAGAGATGGAATAAAATGACACTTCATTGTTAAGAGTTTTCAATGAACTTTTTCTTGCACTGTGAATAAGAGAAAAACTTTGGTAAAAAATGTATATGTACAGAGCATTTAACCATATCTGGTTTCCTTCCAGAACTATTACTCCATACAAAAGTAAATGAGCAGTAAGACCCTAACAATTTCCATAACTGTTCAAAGTAAGCAACTTAGAAGAACGGCTTTAGTCTCTCTAGCTCAGTTCTAGGACATCCAAGTGGAGGTAGTCTTGTGGTTAAGGTACTGGACTAGGACTCTGGAGCGCTGAATTCGTTTTCTGACTCTGATACAGGTTTCATGTATGACCTTAAAGTGACTTAATCTGTGTCTCAGTTCTCACCATCTGAGAAACGGGGATACTGCTGCTCTCCTTTCTTCTGCCTTTTGTCTCAATATTTTAATTCTTTAGGGTAGAGACTGCCTGTTTGTGCAGTACCTAGCACCTGATCTTGCTCTACCACAGTACAAATAGGTGATAGAATCAGCTATGAGCCAGAGAGGGAGAGACGCTGCAACAGTTAAATGAACATATTAATTAACAAGGATTTTTTTCAGTTTTGGACCAGACAGCATAAGCATAGAATGTAGCCAAATAGGAGTTTGGGGGTCAAAAGATGCAAACAGCTTATCTGGTAAGAGGAATGTTTTCTAACTTTTTTCAGTTAGATTTTTTTCAGAGTATTTCTTCCTTGCTGTAGGGCAAGAGGTGTCCATAAAGGTAAGGCTTGCTTAGCACATTAAGTATTTCATACTCTTCACGGACTTTGCACTTAACCACTCTAATCTAGAGAGTACACGAATTTGAATTTAAGGCTCCACTGATATCATTTAGTAAATTCTAGCCTGAACTGTGTTACCAAAAGCTGCACTGCACTGATCAGAGAATGGATTTGGGAGGTAGGAAGCTGATGGCTTTTAGTTCCATGTTATCTGGCAGCAGCTAGGAAAACAAACTAAGATCTATCAAACTTACAAAACAAGAGATTTGTATAAATCTGTAGAAAATAGATCATACTGTAAAAAACGGATGGGCACCATTTTACAAATATACTGAAGAACTGGAAAAGCTGAGACGAGAAGGTCTTAGAAAATGAAACAAGATTAGAAAAATGAGTTTCATATTCATTAGAAGAGATTAAAGTATAAATTTACTGAGGTGCATAATCTAATGGATGTATGGAGAAGCTGGATTCTAGATAGATTCAGTTCCTATCTGTTTTAACCTGTTGATCTCTTAAAAGAGCTAAGATTGAGCACTAAAATACATTAAGGAGAGTAGAGTTCTAAAGACAGCCACTTGGGAGTATATACACATTTCTATACATATACTAGGCCAGGGGTCGGCAACCTACGGCACGCGTGCCGATTCTGAGTGGCACGCTGCCTGCCCTGTGAGAGGAGGGGGCGGAGGGGCCAGAAAGCGCCACGCTGGGGGAAGAAGCGGGGGAGGAGGGAAGCTTGGCTGCCGCAGGACCAAGCTTCTGCCTCCTGCCCCCGCAGGGG
>NW_020664487.1:25036-34438 GCF_002925995.2 Terrapene triunguis
AAGTCTGTACCGTCAGCTGTAGTTGCCTTCTGGTGTGGCATGAGCATGGCAGCAAACTCTTGCAGCTGATTCCCTCGGATAATCCTGTCCAGATACATTTTCTCCAAGATCCCGTAGGCTGCAAGCTGCTGACACCTTTCATCCTTGAAAAGAGTGGCTAACATGCGAGAGCGCTGCTGTCCTAGGAGAAATAACAAGAATCCCACAAAATGACCTCCTTAATAAATTCTGTAAATATCACTTTACTAAAACAGTGCTCATGAGGGAACAATGCTTTGAAGCTGTCATGTTAACTCCTATACCAAGGGTAGGAGTGTATCATATAGAAAATATCTATAATAGAAAACTATCAAGGCCTCTAATGTGCCCATCCTCATAGTGTCTAGACACCTAGTATTTCATTGCAAATAAAGGATGGGTAGGTCTTCTCATGGCGAATACATGCCTAGTTTAAATAAAGGCCTTAAGAAATGAGCCAATGGTTCCTTTTTCTAAAAAAATCCTTCCTGCATTTCTCCCTTAGTTTGTCTCCAGGTATACTATATGATCAGTGACTGAAAAAATTTCCTTAGATAATAATACCTACTGCAATCTTTTCCAAAGTGTTTTTTTTAAACTCCCTAAACTTTTCCCACTTACTCACTCTTTTGTGCATCCAGGTAAGATGACTGTAACATAGGCATGCAGAAAGATACTCCAAACTCATAGTTATTGGCCTGCTATCAAACCCTCAATTTCTTACCCGTTTTCATATTTCTAGATTCCTTGCTACTACATTTTACAAGGATGAGAGCTACACAAAAGGTTATGCTGAGATCAACTAAAGATTAACAATCCTTTTTTATATGGAATATAAAAGGCCAGAAATACACAGAAAGCTGTGACATTCATTTTACCTGCTGATGCTAGGATAGTACAATGCAAAGCATGCTTCAATGCCTCTAGTCTCTCACTTTCATGGACTATGCTCTTGTAAGAGAGCTCATTGTACCTTTGGGCAGCTTCAATGAACTTCCTTCTGTAATCAAGAACACGAGCGTAGCACACCTAAAGAAAGAAGTTTCAGTAAGAAAAAAGCTAAATAGGAAAGTGACCGTACAGTGGAGACACGCATTAGCTGCTGTATTACAAAGTGAGAGCGTGGCTCCGTAAGCATCACTTAAGTCTGCTGAGAAGAATACCATCATCTCGGGAAAGTTCTGCAAGAGCTCAAATAACTATTCTTCTGCAGTTAGAGACTTGATATTCTGGCAATCTGTCCTCCAAAGACTGTTGTGAGATCTCTACAGAAACTGCAGAATCTTAATCTGAATGTGAAATTCATGAGTTATTACTGAGCATAATTATTTACATAAATTTTCATCTCACAGGATTCCACAGTGCTTTAGCAATTTAAACAAATATGGAATTATATATACTAATACCTGCCTCACAGTAGAGGTGCACCTAATTCTAAAACAAAATTTCAGTTGTTACAGGGCAATGCAATATCACACAACAGTACAGACAGGAAGTGAAGATTAATATAGATCCAATAAAAGATGCAGCAGGGATTTAGACAGATCCAAGTAAGTATCCAGCTTGTAATTTGGCCCGGACATCAGAATAACAACACTAGCTCTTAAGTATCATGTACCTTTAATGGGCCACAAGTGGTCAGGACCCTGGTTTTATATTTCATCCAAAAAATAGGGAGTACCAGCAGCGAATATGTAAATACTGTCAGTTCATTAATTTAAACTGTCAGAAAGTATAAGATCAAGCATTAGGTTTTGCAAAACCTATTAAATATTTTTATATAAAAATTTCTTTGTGGGCTGGGATAAGTTTACAAAGAAAGAAACATTTCCCTTCAGTGTTTGGATCTCAAACATTGCAGCATTGTGCTAGTGCCTAACTATTAAAAATGAAAGTGAATATAAACCAGTAGTACATAAAATGTAGTACAAATGTTTCATAACCCAAGTCTCCTTTTTACTACTAACAATGACACTTTGCACTTACAGGATGCACTATATATTCAAAGAGCTGCACAGAAACTAATTTTTCCTTGGTGTGTCTTCTTCAGAGTTTAGCATTTCTTTGCTTTTTCAGTCTTCCCTCTCCTCCAATTTCTCTTATAATGCTTATACTCACTCTGTAATTTCATAGCTGACTGTGTAGTTCAAGTCTAGTATATTAAAAAAAATTGTACTTGTAATGCTCTAGATCTATATGCTTTTCTGCACCTATTTGGTAGTCAGTCTGACCCTAATGCTTTTACCCCATAGCAGAGTAATATTTAGGAGACTAACATTTGCTAGAGGACAAATTGCTCTAGGAGTATATGATTTCTTAAAATAATTCATTTTATTCCTTGTTGTTTGGTGTCAGTGATTATGGTGAATTTATTTTTTCCTGATGCTTATTCAAGTGAGTTATTCTTTGTCCTTTCTCTTATCTTGATTATTCAGATGTAAGCTAGGAATAACATTTTCAAAACTGCTTATGTAGCCTAGAAATCTAAAGTGACTTAGACACTTAGGAGCTTAGGCTCACATTGACTTTCAATGAGACAAGTCCATTTTGAAAAATCTTTTTATCAATCTATCGTAAATCTATTTATCTAAAGCTACCAAAAAAACAAAAAACAAAACAAAAAAAACCCACAACAACAAAAAAACTCCACACGCCCTACTATAATTCAATGTGGTATTCTTTCCCTCGTAGAAGGAAAAACTAAAATAAGTTACACCACCTTATAATGGATCTGTAGCTGTTCATTGGTTGATTCATTCTGAAGTAGCGAAGCTCGGTTAATATAAGCCTCTGCCTGAACTGGGTCATCATCTTCCAGGTACAGTCTGGCAATTTTCAGGTAAGTCTCCAATTTATAATCCACATTGTATTGTCTGTGAAGGAGCAGAAAAATATAGAATGTAGAAATCCAGTTGTGTGAGTATTTCAATCTTGCAATCACAAGAGGACATTAATCTGGGCAAAGCCTATAGCAACTCCTTATGTGTACATGGAGGGGAAAAGGGATGAACAGGGAAAAGGGGTAGAGAGTGTTTTGAAGTGAAGCTTTATTAATTAATCACATTCGCTGGAAGGATGCTAATGAGTAGGTATTCCATATATGTTAGTGCTTTGAGAGCCAAGGAGTATTTTGATACTGCAGAGATGATTTTGAATTTACCTACACAATTGTCACCATGCCACACTACTGAAGATCCAGGGAAATAAGCAGAGAAAAACCAGACACACTTAACTCTAGGGAAGCATTTAAAAAACACAGAAGGCTACTCAGCAGGACAAAATTGTGTCTAACCACAGTATTTACTTTTGTCCTGTTTCCAAGGGAATCCCCACCAACACTTGTGCTGCATTTCTCCAGTCTTCTTCTTTCTCGTAAATTGATGCAAGATGCTGCCTTATAGAAGCAACCTGGAAAAAACAAAAGCATACTATAAAACTGATCCATATTCCATTAACAATCATACCATCTGCTTCTTCTCATTTATCAATAGTACTTTTCCAGCTACCTGACACGTGATACAGTAGCTTCATAACCACACTCCTTTCATCTAAAAATCTTTTTCAAACATAGGTCAAAGTTTTAAAAAATGACTAATGGTTTTGAGTGCTTCAATTTTGGCAATCCCAAGTTGAGACACTAAAACAGGACCTGATTTTTGGAAAGGGCTCAGCATCCACCCTCTGAATAATCAGACCCTTTTACAGGTGCATGACCTTGCATTTTGCACTATTACATTTCATATCAGTTATGCTCTCCAAAATTGAGGCACCCAAAATCACTAGCCATTTCTGAAGGTCTGGGCCTAAAAAATTAACCTTCACATCACCCCCATGACGTAGGAATGCACTCATATAACTTCGTTCCCAATCTTGAGATTTACAATGTGGGATCAAGGCTTCACAGAGGAATTGTGACAATTGATCCATTTGCTTGGTGTGATAGGCTTAATCCATGTACAATCATTGTAACATGGGTAGGCACGTTTAGATAAGCATTGAGATGAAAGCTGATTAAAATAATAAAAAGGAAACAGATGGAAATGTAAAGCAAGGCACGTGATTGCCTGGTTTTTCCAATTCAAATATTAGATTTTATAATATTTAAATAAAAACTTCTTTCCCCCCACACACAAATACTACCAGCTAATGCTGCAGGGTATCTAGAAAGAAAGAAATGAGCAGGCTTGACAACATACATTGAACTAAACTCTTTAGCTGACTGATGAGCTGGTATTTCAAGGAAACATTTTCCCTGATAAACAAATTTTGTGTTCTTAACTTATTTAGAGAACACTTTTTAATAAATATATTTTTTTAAAACAAATACGGTCTCTTCACATACCCTGCTCAGTGTGTTACTGTTATAAAATGCAGCACAATGAGTTCCAGGTTGCATCTCAGTGGTTTCTCTAATAGCCAGATTATTATCTTGCTCTAGAAGCCATTTTTAGTAGTGCAGGAACTAAATACTTAACATCCTGATTAAGGGACAAATACGGAATTCTTTGCACACCCAAAATCCTCTTCGAATTCAACAGGAGTTTTGGGTACACAAGAATGTAAAATTGGACCATGAGTATGAGTGTCCATTTTTTATTGAAAAACATTAAAATACAATATTTAGGATTAAAAACTCTGTTTTGAACTTTAAGACAAATATGCTCATCATTAACTTTTACTGACTTTAAGACCAGAAGGGATCATTATGATAATTTAATCTGACCTCCTGCATGTTGCAGGACACAGAATCTCACCCACTCAATTCTCTCTTACCTGTTCTTCGAATGAAATGACTCTAGGCTGTATCTTTTCCAAGGTAAAGTGATAGATTTCTTTGGCCGTGCTATCAGGAAGATTTGGGAGATGCGTACAGAAATCTGTCAGCAATTGACGTGAGATCACTAGACTGACGTTCTCATTTACCACTAGTTCAAAGACACAATAGAAGGAAATAAGAGAAGAAATATAGGTCAATGCTTTCGATATCACCAATCCATAGTTAATCAGCAGCTTTAATGGTAATTTTGAATATTCCTGTTTTTTAAGTCATTAACAACAATCTTAATTTTAAGAAAACTAGATTCTACTCTCTAAGAAACCTACACTGTCTGTTTGCTACATAGCTCACAACAGTTCTCAGGTAAGACAAAGGCTAAGGTATGAGGTCTTCCTATGGTTTAGAAAGAACTTTCATTCTAAACTGCTATCTTCAGGTGTGTATGTTATAACTAAGGCTGTGAGTTGGTCACGGAAGTCACAGATTCAGTGACCTCCGTGATTTATGCAGTGGCCGGTACGCCTGGCTCAGGGGCAGTTCAGGTAGCCCCTGCGCCAGTCCCACCGTCTGCTGCTGGGGCAGGCTCAGGCCACTGCCACCGCACCCCTCCCCCCAGCAGCAGAGTTTGGGTGTGGGAGGGGGCAGGGGGTTGGAGCACCAGACGGGCTGAGGTGGGCTCTGGGCAGCGCTTACCTCGGGGGAGGGGGGGGGAGGCTCCTGGAAGCGGCGATATCCCCCTCACTCAGCTCCTAGGCTACATAGCTCTGCCTAGCAGCTGAGTGAGGGGGTGTCACCACTTCCGGGGAGCCCCCCAGGTAAGCGCTGCCCAAAGCTCGCCTCACCCTGTCCGGTGCCCCAACCCCCTGCCCCCTCCCACACCCAAAACTCTGCTGCTGCCGGGGGGTGGGGAGGTGCGGAGCCAGGTAGGGAGCCTACCAGCCCCACCAAGACAGATCCCCGCCCCAAGCAGCAGAGGGGGTCCTGGGCTGTGTGCTGCCGCCCGCGTCCCCTCTCCCACCCAGCACCTGGGCCACCCTCTTCCAGCCCCTCTGGGGCCCCCAGGCAGTCCCCTCTCCCCCCAAGTTTTAGTCACGGGTATTTTTAGTAAAAGCCATGGACAGGTCACGGGCCGTGAATTTTTGTTTACTACCCCTGACCTGTATGTGACTTTTACTAAAAAATACCCGTGACTAAAACGTAGCCTTAGTTATAACATCTTGGACAAATTAAGACTTCATGCTAAGTTTTATCATGCCTGTTCTCAGTCTGGACAATTGATGAGGGGAAATTTTAGTAAAATTATTTGACAGTTCTAAGATATCCAAATATGAGGAAATAAAGGTCTTGAGCATTTTTTCCCTGATACTTTTTACATGTTACCTCAAAAGCTTAAATATTTTTTTTAACTAATAATCACTTTAGTCCTCTGCAAAGACCAGATATTTTAGGTTTTTATGTAGTGTCCATGAGTGTATTTAAGAGCTATACGACTGACAGGTTTGGGGGAGGAAAAAAAATCTAGTTTACAAAACAAGGTTTCAGTCATTTTAAAGTCTGTTTTCTATTAACGTTAACATATTGATGACTGGTGCTCCAAGCAGACTCAGGTGCAAGACTGAATATGCACAGAGCATCAAACATTCACATAGCCTAAGCTATATTTATCTGAATGTGTAATCCAACATGCATCAAGTCTTCAGTCGTCAATGCATAAACAAAACAAGTACTATTCCAGACAGACACACTTACTTGCTTCTACAAAAGCTTTCAAGGCTTCTAGTTGTTCCACCCCTGATAGCTGAATTGCTTTTTCCAGTATCTGACGATACCTGTCCATAGATTTAAAACCAAAAAGATCACAATTAATATCATTTCATTTGTTCAGTCTATTCTGATGCTTACCCTGTAGTTTAGATTGTTTCTCTTATACTCTCTATTAAACTTGCTATATTTCTTTAGGTTGGGGTTTTCAAGAGAGCCTAAAGGCTAGGTGCCTAAAGCCCCGTGAAATTCAGTGGGAGTTCAGTGCCTGGTTCCTTTGAAAACCCCAGCCCAAGTCCTCCAAGATTTGTATTTACATACTGTGAACTATAACGTATGTAGTTGTGTGCAGGTTAGAGCACCTCTCCTTAAGTCTGATAAACAGGCATAATGCCTTAGTATTGTCATAGGGATGGGGTACCAGAAGAGTACACAAAATGAGATTACATATGTTATAAGACTGTCATGCTCTGGGGACAGAGGATCAAAAATGCTGGATTCAGGGAGGACAAGAGATACTGGCGGGAGGAGGAAGCATGTGTCATTACAGAATGGAGATTGAAATGACACCACCACAGACCAGGAGAGAAAATTTTATTTGTTTCAAACATGTATTACAAAGTAAGCCTCAAAATATTGTAGGTTTTAACAACAAACAATAACTACTGCAGCTTTGATCTCATGGCTTAAGTGGTCATTATACCCATAAGCGGAACTATAGCCTTAGTGGTACAGTAATATATAAAGGGATACCATCACTTTAAAGTTCCTTTTCCAGATGAATTTTTTAAGCCTCCTATTGTTACGAGCAACTCCTAAGATTGAGGCAATGTTGTCTAGTAGATAGATCTGCTTCTTGGTCCAGTGCCCTGTGTTCTGTTACCTTACCTATCCTCTAACATTGGGTGAGTCACTTCATCTTTCTGCGCCTCTGTTTCTCCTCCTCCTGTTTGTTTTGTCTATTTATATTGTAAGCTCTTTGGGATAGGGCCAGTATCTTACAATGGATTTGTGCAGCGTTCTAGCACAGTGGTTTCAACCTTTTTTACATTTGTGGACTCCTACAAATTTTGAATGAAGGCACAGACTCCTTTGGAAATCTTAGACAGTCTGCAGACACCCAGGGGTCCACGAACCACAGGATGAAAACCATTGTGGTAGCACAATGGGTCTCCAATTCTGGTTTGGACTGGTGGGCTCTACAGTGATACAAAAAACTCAAACCCATATAATAATAAAGATTATTGTAATTTAAAGAGATCAGAAAAACCCACATTTTTCAGTTTTGTGCATTTGATAGCAATCCATGCATAGTCAGATTTACTGTTTTGTTGATGATCAGTTAGTTATGTTTCCTCTCTCATGCACTGCTTCAGAGGGAACTCTTCTCTACATGCTTCCCTGGCTCTGCAAGTGGATATTTAGCAGCAACAATGCAGAAGCTTGAAATTTAAGAGGTATCTGGCAGGCATGTGTAGAATATTTGTTGGTGGTGTTTTGCAGCTTTCCCAAGAGACCCTGCTGCACAGAAGCAGCGGTGCAGAAAATACATGATTTTTTTTTTAAAGGAATTTAAAAGAAGAGTCTGGACATTATTTAAAGGATGATATATTATTTAAAGGATATTCTTAAATCAAGATTGGATGCCTTTTTGATACATATGCTCTAGTTCAACAGAAAGCTATGAGCGTCATACAGGAATTACTTAGTGAAATTTGATGGCCAATGTTATTCAGGTCAGACTAGATCATCATATGTTTCCTTCTGTCTTTAAGAATGGCCGTACTGGGTCAGACCAAAGGTCTATCCAGCCCAGTATCCTGTCTACCGACAGCGGCTAATGCCAGATGCCCCAGAGGGAGTGAACCTAACAGGTAATGATCAAGTGATCTCTCTCCTGCGGTCCATCACCACCCTCTGACAAACAGAGGCTAGGGACACCATTCCTTACCCATCCTGGCTAATAGCCATTAATGGACCTAACCTCCATTAATTTATCCAGTTCTCTTTTAAACGCTGTTATAGTCCTAGCCTTCACAACCTCCTCAGGCAAGGAGTTCCACAGGTTGACTGTGTGCTGTGTGAAGAAGACTTTAAAGTCTAAGACTATCAGAAAGCTATTTTTTAAACACTGAATTTTCTGAAATTAGCTAATTTGACAATGTAAATCAACACAAACCTATACAGTTTATATACAGTTGCGAAGATTAGATCTTATGGGAAATAAATTATGGGAGAGATCTATTTAAACTTATGTGATTTGACATGTCAGCAACAAAAAGATAAGCTGTACTGTGTTTTAGCACTAGTATATTTTTGTAGTCTCACTATCAGAGTTTTCACTTTGCACTGTCACTCAAGTAACAGCAGCTTAAAATCACATATTTTTACTAAATAAAGTTTCTGCACAGTCAAATCAAGTGTTTTCCAAGTCAAATTCAAGAATCAATGACAAATCAGGAATTTAGTTGCCTGAAACACCAAACTAGTCTGACATACAGTGCCTGAAATTTTAATATGAGCCCAAAGCTGTAACATTAATAAGATCTTTAACACAGAGCTGAGGTCTTGTCTGCACTGATCCCGGAAGTCTTGGCAGCATCTTTTTTGTCCATTTTACAAAGGGAGTTAAAAGTAGTCCCAGGTTCTCACCTGCCCCTTAATCCTTCTTACAAATTATTGTGGTTTAATATTCACATTTCCATAACTTTAGACCCAGCTGAACAACATGCAAAGTGACTGACTGAGCAGGGGAAACGGTTTAACTGACTGTGCACAAATTGCAGCCAAAAATGCACAAGATAGACCAGGGGCTCCTCCAGTCTGTCAGTTACGGGGATTGCGGG
>NW_020664487.1:34448-37297 GCF_002925995.2 Terrapene triunguis
TACCCTCCACCCCTCCTAATCCCCTTTCCCCATCTCCTCTACCCTCCGCCCCCCTTTCCCCATCTCCTCTACCCTCTGCGCTTCCTGATCCCCTTTCCCCATCCCCTCTGGCTTTGTCCCTCTCCTCACAGCCCCTTCTGATCCCCTTTCCCCACCTCCTCTCCCCACAGCCACCCGCCCCAGCCCCGATTTCCTTTCCCCACAGTCCCTCTCCCCATCCCCTCTTCTCCTGCCCCTCTCCCCACAGCCCCACTCCCTCTCCTGCCCCGCTCAGCCCCAGCCCCAGCCCCGCCCCCCGGCGCTTTGGCCTGAGCCCCGGGCCGGCCGTCACTCACTTCCCCGCCAGGTCCTTGTGGGAGCCGCTGGAATTCATGAGCTGGGCCAGCTCCTGCCTCACCGCGGCCGCCATCTTCCTGCGCCCCGACAGACAAGGAGGGGGCGCGGTCCTCCAGCTACCGGCGAGAGGGAACCCGCCCCGTCCCTTTGTATCATAGAGGAGCAACGGCTAGACTGGCCCCTGTCCCTGCGAGAAGGGTCACATGACCCCTTCCCCTCTCCCGAACGCTGCCTGCTGCCAGCCAGGTGCAGCCTCTCTGCGATGCGGGACGCCAGTCGCGGCGCCTGCCGCTGAGGCGGGAGTGGGTTCGCACGCTGACCCGGGGGGGCTACACGAGAGGAGGCAGCAGAGCCTCTACCTGGGAGGGGACCCTCAGCCCCCTTCTCCCTCCGGGTCCACGACTACTGGTTCTGAGCTGTTTCGTCCCACCCCACTTGGCGAGGGGGCCAGTCCAAGAGTTGCACCCCCGGGTTCAGAGGCTGGGCCTGGAAAAGCGGCGTCTTCTGTCTAATGCACTCATGGACCAGAGCGGGGAAGGGGAGAGGGAGGGAGTTGTCTCCTTCGCGGGGCCTGGGCCTGATTCGTGGAACGTGTATCGCTCTGGTTTGCTGCTCAGCTCTATTTCAGTGGTGTTAATAGCCTGTCCATCATACAAATGTTATCAGAAGATTTCAGACTTTACAGAATTTATTTTCCTTTTCTAATTTTTTGGTATAGAGTTTATGATAGTTGGAAAAGCAGCTTAATAATCATACGTTCCCTATTTTTAGGGTTACCAGATAGCATTTGTGGAAAAAACAGGGCAAGGGGTGGGGGGTAACAGGCGCCTATATAAGAAAAAGTCCCCAAAAACGGGACTGTCCCTTTAAAAACGGGACATCTGGTCACCCTACCTATTTTACCAATGTATAATTGAGGTCCAATGATGTGTACGTCACAAGAGCTGAGCACCCACTTCTCCACTTATTTTAATAGAAGTAAAGTGCTGGGTACTCCATTTACTTAAATGGGTGACAACACATATGCCAGGGGCTGCCCACAGGCAGTTTTTTTCAGGACTGGGCTTCAGCTGGGATCATGAAAATAGACGAAGTTTATTTTTTATTCATGCACTAACACTAAGGATGCAAACACTGCAGAGAAGTGTTTTAATGGAGACAACAACAATATATCAGTTGGGTTAAATCATTTCAGTTAGGATTTCACTACATTTTAAATTTGTACAGTTAAACACTTAAAATTTAGGAAATGGGCAAGAGATAGTATTGCTCCTGTTCCAGTCTTCTGAATTAACTCTCCAGTTTTCTCACTCTTGTGCTTTACTGTGGAAATTTCTAGGGTGTGGAGGTGGAAAGCCATTAGTCTCAAAGCTGTGAAGCAAGATAAATTGTGCTATAGCATATTTAGCAAATCACAATGCAAACGACAGAGAAGTAAACAGAGGAGGTGAGAAAAATGCAACCACTGCGTTATAAGTTATTGAATGTTTCGAGGGGAGAGGAAAATTCCCTTGTTTGCCCACACCCTATGGAGAGTACCTATGATACAGAAGCTGGACAGAATAAGTACATTTCCCTTGCAAGAGGGTGTAGGCCCATGAAAAACTGGCATAGCAACTCAGTACCTCACACTTGCATAACACCTTTTAACCAAGGAGGATCACCTTACAAAGTGCTTACAAAGCTGTTACCCCATTTTATAGATGCAGAACTACCGTATTTTTTTTACAATGACTTGACTTAAACAACAAAGAGTCTGGTGGCACCTTAAAGACTAACAGCTTTATTTGGGCATAAGCTTTCGTGGGTAAAAACCACTTTTTCAGATCCTTGTTGTTTTTGTGGATACAGACTAACACGGCTATCCCGATACTTGACTTAAACAGGTTTCTTCCCAGCAATGGTACCAGCGATGAGTGGATGACTGCAGTCTAGCGGGCTGGATGGGGTGCGGTTCAGCAGTGCCCAGCAGCGAGCTAGGAGCGGAGGTCACCGGAGGGATTGCACTACAATGCATCACTACGGCCAGGGCTCTCCCCACTGTTCTTCAAGCCAGGGAGACGCTGGCTGCACAAGTAGCGGCGCCATCCACACGCACAGCCAAGCGCCTCCCTCAGTCTCCCAGCCCGGCCCTGCCCCTTGCTCCCCGCCCACGCAGCGCGGTCGCCAGCCCCGCGTTGGGGTGCAGCGAGACGTGATGTGGTCACGCATCCGGAAGCGCCTTGTGTCGCGGCAGGAAGGAAGCGCCGGGCATACAGGGGGGGAGGAGGAGGAGTTGCGCTCGCGCGCTCGCTTGGTGACGCGAAGTCGGTTGCCAGGGTGTCGCTGCGCATTATTATGGGATGTGGCGGTGGAATGGCGCTGGGCGCGTGATTTTGAACAAACACGGAACCTGTCCCTGGTGCTGCCGCTGCTGAGAGCGGAGCGCGAGCCCAGGGGGGAGGAGGGGGCAGCCGCGGCGCGAGCCCGGGGGAGGGGGGAGCGCGAGCCCGGTGAGTGTGAGCGCGGGGGGG